>NW_025962972.1:0-26195 GCF_017589495.1 Alosa alosa
AAAAAAGTCAGATTTTGACAAATTTCAAAATATGTCAGATATTGTCCAAATTATTTTTTAATTCACGCCTAGACATTTGAAATGCATGATCTATGGCAAAAAAAAGTGAAAAAAAAATTGGTCTGATTTTTTCGACTTTTCAGATTTTCTTAGTTTTCACATAAGGTCCGGGGTCAGGAAAAAGTCAGATTTTGACAAATTTCAAAATATATGTCAGATATTGTCCAAATTATTTTTTTATTCACGCCTAGACATTTGAAATGCATGATCTATGGCAAAAAAAAAGAAAAACAAATTGGTCTGATTTTTTTCGACTTTTCAGATTTTCTTAGTTTTCACATAAGGTCCGGGTCAGGAAAAAGTCAGATTTTGACAAATTTCAAAATATGTCAGATATTGTCCAAATTATTTTTTAATTCACGCCTAGACATTTGAAATGCATGATCTATGGCAAAAAAAAGAAAAAAAAATTGGTCTGATTTTTTTCGACTTTTCAGATTTTCTTAGTTTTCACATAAGGTCCGGGGTCAGGAAAAAGTCAGATTTTGACAAATTTCAAAATATGTCAGATATTGTCCAAATTATTTTTTAATTCACGCCTAGACATTTGAAATGCATGATCTATGGCAAAAAAAAAAAAGTGAAACAAATTGGTCTGATTTTTTTTCGACTTTTCAGATTTTCTTAGTTTTCACATAAGGTCCGGGTCAGGAAAAAGTCAGATTTTGACAAATTTCAAAATATGTCAGATATTGTCCAAATTATTTTTTATTCACGCCTAGACATTTGAAATGCATGATCTATGGCAAAAAAAAGTGAAAAAACAAATTGGTCTGATTTTTTTCGACTTTTCAGATTTTCTTAGTTTTCACATAAGGTCCGGGGTCAGGAAAAGTCAGATTTTGACAAATTTCAAAATATGTCAGATATTGTCCAAATTATTTTTTAATTCACGCCTAGACATTTGAAATGCATGATCTATGGCAAAAAAAAGTGAAAAAAAAAATTGGTCTGATTTTTTTTCGACTTTTCAGATTTTCTTAGTTTTCACATAAGGTCCGGGTCAGGAAAAAGTCAGATTTTGAATTTTTCAAAATATGTCAGATATTGTCCAAATTATTTTTTAATTCACGCCTAGACATTTGAAATGCATGATCTATGGCAAAAAAAGTGAAAAAAAAATTGGTCTGATTTTTTTTTCGACTTTTCAGATTTTCTTAGTTTTCACATAAGGTCCGGGGTCAGGAAAAGTCAGATTTTGACAAATTTCAAAATATGTCAGATATTGTCCAAATTATTTTTTAATTCACGCCTAGACATTTGAAATGCATGATCTATGGCAAAAAAAGTGAAAAAAAAATTGGTCTGATTTTTTTTTCGACTTTTCAGATTTTCTTAGTTTTCACATAAGGTCCGGGGTCAGGAAAAAGTCAGATTTTGACAAATTTCAAAATATGTCAGATATTGTCCAAATTATTTTTTAATTCACGCCTAGACATTTGAAATGCATGATCTATGGCAAAAAAAAAGTGAAAAAAAAATTGGTCTGATTTTTTTCGACTTTTCAGATTTTCTTAGTTTTCACATAAGGTCCGGGTCAGGAAAAGTCAGATTTTGACAAATTTCAAAATATGTCAGATATTGTCCAAATTATTTTTTTTAATTCACGCCTAGACATTTGAAATGCATGATCTATGGCAAAAAAAAAAGTGAAAAAAATTGGTCTGATTTTTTTCGACTTTTCAGATTTTCTTAGTTTTCACATAAGGTCCGGGGTCAGGAAAAAAGTCAGATTTTGACAAATTTCAAAATATGTCAGATATTGTCCAAATTATTTTTTAATTCACGCCTAGACATTTGAAATGCATGATCTATGGCAAAAAAAGTGAAAAAAAAATTGGTCTGATTTTTTTTTCGACTTTTCAGATTTTCTTAGTTTTCACATAAGGTCCGGGTCAGGAAAAAAGTCAGATTTTGACAAATTTCAAAATATGTCAGATATTGTCCAAATTATTTTTTTAATTCACGCCTAGACATTTGAAATGCATGATCTATGGCAAAAAAAAGTGAAAAAAAATTGGTCTGATTTTTTTCGACTTTTTCAGATTTTCTTAGTTTTCACATAAGGTCCGGGTCAGGAAAAGTCAGATTTTGACAAATTTCAAAATATGTCAGATATTGTCCAAATTATTTTTAATTCACGCCTAGACATTTGAAATGCATGATCTATGGCAAAAAAAAGTGAAAAAAAATTGGTCTGATTTTTTTCGACTTTTCAGATTTTCTTAGTTTTCACATAAGGTCCGGGTCAGGAAAAAAGTCAGATTTTGACAAATTTCAAAATATGTCAGATATTGTCCAAATTATTTTTTAATTCACGCCTAGACATTTGAAATGCATGATCTATGGCAAAAAAAAGTGAAAAAAAAATTGGTCTGATTTTTTTTCGACTTTTCAGATTTTCTTAGTTTTCACATAAGGTCCGGGGTCAGGAAAAGTCAGATTTTGACAAATTTCAAAATATGTCAGATATTGTCCAAATTATTTTTTAATTCACGCCTAGACATTTGAAATGCATGATCTATGGCAAAAAAAAGTGAAAAAAAAATTGGTCTGATTTTTTTCGACTTTTCAGATTTTCTTAGTTTTCACATAAGGTCCGGGGTCAGGAAAAAAAGTCAGATTTTGACAAATTTCAAAATATGTCAGATATTGTCCAAATTATTTTTTAATTCACGCCTAGACATTTGAAATGCATGATCTATGGCAAAAAAAAAAGTGAAAAAAAAAATTGGTCTGATTTTTTTCGACTTTTCAGATTTTCTTAGTTTTCACATAAGGTCCGGGTCAGGAAAAAAAGTCAGATTTTGACAAATTTCAAAATATGTCAGATATTGTCCAAATTATTTTTTAATTCACGCCTAGACATTTGAAATGCATGATCTATGGCAAAAAAAGTGAAAAAAAAATTGGTCTGATTTTTTTCGACTTTTCAGATTTTCTTAGTTTTCACATAAGGTCCGGGTCAGGAAAAGTCAGATTTTGACAAATTTCAAAATATGTCAGATATTGTCCAAATTATTTTTTATTCACGCCTAGACATTTGAAATGCATGATCTATGGCAAAAAAAGTGAAAAAAAAATTGGTCTGATTTTTTTTTCGACTTTTCAGATTTTCTTAGTTTTCACATAAGGTCCGGGGTCAGGAAAAAGTCAGATTTTGACAAATTTCAAAATATGTCAGATATTGTCCAAATTATTTTTAATTCACGCCTAGACATTTGAAATGCATGATCTATGGCAAAAAAAAGTGAAAACAAATTGGTCTGATTTTTTTTCGACTTTTCAGATTTTCTTAGTTTTCACATAAGGTCCGGGTCAGGAAAAAAGTCAGATTTTGACAAATTTCAAAATATGTCAGATATTGTCCAAATTATTTTTAATTCACGCCTAGACATTTGAAATGCATGATCTATGGCAAAAAAAAAAAAAAAAAAAAATTGGTCTGATTTTTTTTCGACTTTTCAGATTTTCTTAGTTTTCACATAAGGTCCGGGGTCAGGAAAAAGTCAGATTTTGACAAATTTCAAAATATGTCAGATATTGTCCAAATTATTTTTTTTTAATTCACGCCTAGACATTTGAAATGCATGATCTATGGCAAAAAAAAGAAAAAAAAAAAAATTGGTCTGATTTTTTTCGACTTTTCAGATTTTCTTAGTTTTCACATAAGGTCCGGGTCAGGAAAAAAGTCAGATTTTGACAAATTTCAAAATATGTCAGATATTGTCCAAATTATTTTTTAATTCACGCCTAGACATTTGAAATGCATGATCTATGGCAAAAAAAGTGAAAACAAATTGGTCTGATTTTTTTTTCGACTTTTCAGATTTTCTTAGTTTTCACATAAGGTCCGGGTCAGGAAAAGTCAGATTTTGACAAATTTCAAAATATGTCAGATATTGTCCAAATTATTTTTTAATTCACGCCTAGACATTTGAAGCCATGATCTATATGGCAAAAAGTGAAAAACAAATTGGTCTGATTTTCCCGGACTTTTCAAATTTTCTTAGTTTTCACATAAGGTCCGGGGTTACAGGAAAAAGTCAGATTTTGACCAATTTCCAAGAAATATGAGATATTAAATCCCAAAATTATTTTTAATTCAACGTCTAGACATTTTGATAAACTGATCTATGGCAAAAGTGAAAAAAACAAATTGGTCTGATTTTTTGGGACTTTTCAGATTTTTACCTGGTTTTCACACGCCAAGGTCCGGGGTCAGGAAAAAGTCAGATTTGACCATTCAAAATATATCAGATGTTAATCAAATTATTTTTAATTCACGTCTAGACATTTGAAATGCATGATCTATGGCAAAAAGAAATTGAAAAACAAATTGGTCTGATTTTTTCGGACTTTTCGGGTGCCTGCTTAGTTTTCCACTGGGTCGGGGTCAAGGAAAAAAGTCAGATTTTTTGACAAATTTCAAAATATGTCAGATATTATCCAAATTATTTTTTAATTCCGTCCTAGACATTTGGAAATGCATGATCTATGCTTAAAAAGTGAAAAACAAATTGGTCTGATTTTTTCCGGACTTTTCAGATTTTCTCAGTTTTTCCATAAAGGTCCGGGTCAGGAAAAAGTCAGATTTTTTGACAAATTTCAAAATATATCAGATATTCTATCCAAATTAATTTTTATTTTCGTCCTAGACATTTGTTGAAAATTACATGATCTATGGCAAAAGTGAAACAATTGGTCTGATTTTTTGGACTTTTCAAATTTTTCTTAGTTTCACATAAGGTCCGGGGTCAGGAAAAAAAGTCAGATTTTGACAAATTTCAAAATATATCAAGATATTATCCAAATTAATTTTTAATTTCACGTGTTGTTTGAAATGCATGATCTATGGCAAAAAAGTGAAAAAACAAATTAGTCTGATTTTTTAGGACTTTTCAGATTTTCTTAGTTTTTCACATGAGGTCGAGTCAGGAAAAAGTCAGATTTTTGACAAATTTCAAATATGTCAGATATTGTCAAATTATTTTAATTCCATTCTAGACATTTGAAATATGATCTATGGCAAAAAAGAAGTAGAAAAAAACAAATTGGTCTGATTTTTTTTTCGGACTTTTTTCAAGATTTTTCTTAGTTTTTCACATAAAGGTCGGGGTCAGGAAAAAAAGTCAGATTTTGACAAATTTCAAAATATAATAGATATTGTCAAATACTTTTTTTAATTCCGTCTAGACATTTTGAAATGCATGATCTATGGCAAAAAAGTGAAAAACAAATTGGTGCGATTTTTTCGGACTTTTAAAATTTTCTTGGTTTTCACATAAGGTCGGGGTCAGGAAAAAGTCAGATTTTTTGAATTTCAAAATATGTCAGATATTGTCCAAAGATTATTTTTAATTCCGTCTAGACATTTGAAATGCGTGATCTATATGGCAAAAAAAGTGAAAAACAAATTGGTGTGATTTTTTATTTCGACTTTTTCAGATTTTTCTTAAAGGTTTTACATAGGTCCGGGGTCAGGAAAAAGTCAGATTTTGACAAATTTCAAAATATGTCAGATATTGTCCAAATTATTTTTTTAATTCACGTCTAGACATTTGAAATGCGATCTATGGCAAAAGTGAAAAACAAATTGGTCTGATTTTTTAGGACTTTTCAGATTTTCTCGAAGTTTCACATAAGGTCGGGGTCAAGAAAAAAAAGTCAGATTTTGACAAATTTCAAAAATATGTGAATGTGTCCAAATTATTTTTTTAATTCCGTCTAGACATTTGAAATGCGATCTATGGCAAAAAGTGAAAAACAAATTGGTCTGATTTTTTTTTTAGGACTTTTTTCAGATTTTCTCAGTTTTCACATAAGGTCGGGGTCAGGAAAAAGTCAGATTTTTGACAAATTTCAAAATATGTCAGATATTGTCAAATTATTTTTTTAATTCCGCGTCTAGACATTTTGGGAAATGCATGATCTATGGCAAAAAAAAGTGAAAACAAATTGGTGTGATTTTTTGGACTTTTCAAATTTTTCTTAGTTTTCACATAAGGTCGAGGGTCAGGAAAAAGTCAATTTTTTCGGAATTTCAAAATATGTCAGATATTGTCAAATTATTTTAAATTCCGTCTAGACATTTGAAATGCATGATCTATATGGCAAAAAGTGAAAAACAAATTGGTCTGATTTTTCGGACTTTTTCAGATTTTCTTAGTTTTCACAGGGTCGGGGAGTCCGGGAAAAAAGTCAGATTTTGACAAATTTCAAAATATGTCAGATATTGTCAAATTAATTTTTAATTCCGCGTCTAGACATTTGAAATGCATGATCTATGGCAAAAAAAAAAAGTGAAAAACAAATTGGTCTGATTTTTTCGGACTTTTCAGATTTTCTCAGTTTTCACATAAGGTCGGGTCAGGAAAAAAAGTCAGATTTTGACAAATTTCAAAATATGTCAGATATTGTCAAATTATTTTTTAATTCCGCGTCTAGACATTTGAAATGCAAGATCTATGGCAAAAAGTGAAAAAAAAATTGGTCTGATTTTTTTAGGACTTTTCAGATTTTTCTCCAGTTTTTCACATAAGGTCGGGGTCAGGAAAAAAGTCAGATTTTGACAAATTTCAAATATGTCAGATGTGTCCAAATTAATTTTAATTCACGTCTAGACATTTGAAATGCATGATCTATGGCAAGAAGTGAAAAACAAATTGGTCTGATTTTTCGGACTTTTTCAGATTTTCTTAGTTTTCACATAAAGGTCGGGGTCAGGAAAAGTCAGATTTTGACAAATTTTCAAAATATGTCGAGATATTGTCCAAATTAATTTTTTAATTCACGTCTAGACATTTTGAAATGTGGCAAAGAAGTGAAAAACAAATTGGTGATTTTTTCGGACTTTTCAGATTTTCTTAGTTTTCACATGAGGTCCGGGGTCAGGAAAAGTCGGGTTACGACAAATTTCAAAATATGTCAGATATTGTCCAAATTATTTTTAATTCACGCCTAGACATTTGAAATGCATGATCTATGGCAAAAAAAAGTGAAAAAAAATTGGTCTGATTTTTTTTCGACTTTTCAGATTTTCTTAGTTTTCACATAAGGTCCGGGTCAGGAAAAAAGTCAGATTTTGACAAATTTCAAAATATGTCAGATATTGTCCAAATTATTTTTTAATTCACGCCTAGACATTTGAAATGCATGATCTATGGCAAAAAAAAGTGAAAAAAAATTGGTCTGATTTTTTTCGACTTTTCAGATTTTCTTAGTTTTCACATAAGGTCCGGGGTCAGGAAAAAAAAAAGTCAGATTTTGACAAATTTCAAAATATGTCAGATATTGTCCAAATTATTTTTTATTCACGCCTAGACATTTGAAATGCATGATCTATGGCAAAAAAAGTGAAAAAAAAAATTGGTCTGATTTTTTTCGGACTTTTCAGATTTTCTTAGTTTTCACATAAGGTCCGGGGTCAGGAAAAAAGTCAGATTTTGACAAATTTCAAAATATGTCAGATATTGTCCAAATTATTTTTAATTCACGCCTAGACATTTGAAATGCATGATCTATGGCAAAAAAAAGTGAAAAAAAAATTGGTCTGATTTTTTTTTTCGACTTTTCAGATTTTCTTAGTTTTCACATAAGGTCCGGGGTCAGGAAAAAAGTCAGATTTTGACAAATTTCAAAATATGTCAGATATTGTCCAAATTATTTTTTAATTCACGCCTAGACATTTGAAATGCATGATCTATGGCAAAAAAAAGTGAAAAAAAAATTGGTCTGATTTTTTTTTCGACTTTTCAGATTTTCTTAGTTTTCACATAAGGTCCGGGTCAGGAAAAAGTCAGATTTTGACAAATTTCAAAATATGTCAGATATTGTCCAAATTATTTTTTTTTTATTCACGCCTAGACATTTGAAATGCATGATCTATGGCAAAAAAAAGTGAAAAAAAAATTGGTCTGATTTTTTTCGACTTTTCAGATTTTCTTAGTTTTCACATAAGGTCCGGGGTCAGGAAAAAAGTCAGATTTTGACAAATTTCAAAATATGTGTCAGATATTGTCCAAATTATTTTTTAATTCACGCCTAGACATTTGAAATGCATGATCTATGGCAAAAAAAAAGAAAAAAAAATTGGTCTGATTTTTTTTTCGACTTTTCAGATTTTCTTAGTTTTCACATAAGGTCCGGGGTCAGGAAAAGTCAGATTTTGACAAATTTCAAAATATGTCAGATATTGTCCAAATTATTTTTTAATTTCACGCCTAGACATTTGAAATGCATGATCTATGGCAAAAAAAGTGAAAACAAATTGGTCTGATTTTTTTTCGACTTTTCAGATTTTCTTAGTTTTCACATAAGGTCCGGGGTCAGGAAAAAAGTCAGATTTTGACAAATTTCAAAATATGTCAGATATTGTCCAAATTATTTTTTAATTCACGCCTAGACATTTGAAATGCATGATCTATGGCAAAAAAAAGAAAAAAAATTGGTCTGATTTTTTTCGACTTTTTTCAGATTTTCTTAGTTTTCACATAAGGTCCGGGTCAGGAAAAAGTCAGATTTTGACAAATTTCAAAATATGTCAGATATTGTCCAAATTATTTTTTTTTCACGCCGCCTAGACATTTGAAATGCATGATCTATGGCAAAAAAAAAAGTGAAAAAATTGGTCTGATTTTTTTTCGACTTTTCAGATTTTCTTAGTTTTCACATAAGGTCCGGGTCAGGAAAAAAAAGTCAGATTTTGACAAATTTCAAAATATGTCAGATATTGTCCAAATTATTTTTTAATTCACGCCTAGACATTTGAAATGCATGATCTATGGCAAAAAAAGTGAAAAAAAATTGGTCTGATTTTTTTCGACTTTTCAGATTTTCTTAGTTTTCACATAAGGTCCGGGGTCAGGAAAAAGTCAGATTTTGACAAATTTCAAAATATGTCAGATATTGTCCAAATTATTTTTTTAATTCACGCCTAGACATTTGAAATGCATGATCTATGGCAAAAAAAAGTGAAAAAAAAATTGGTCTGATTTTTTTTCGACTTTTCAGATTTTCTTAGTTTTCACATAAGGTCCGGGTCAGGAAAAAAGTCAGATTTTGACAACAAATTTCAAAATATGTCAGATATTGTCCAAATTATTTTTTAATTCACGCCTAGACATTTGAAATGCATGATCTATGGCAAAAAAAAGTGAAAAAAAAAATTGGTCTGATTTTTTTCGACTTTTCAGATTTTCTTAGTTTTCACATAAGGTCCGGGTCAGGAAAAAAGTCAGATTTTGACAAATTTCAAAATATGTCAGATATTGTCCAAATTATTTTTTTAATTCACGCCTAGACATTTGAAATGCATGATCTATGGCAAAAAAAAGTGAAAAAAAAATTGGTCTGATTTTTTTCGACTTTTTCAGATTTTCTTAGTTTTCACATAAGGTCCGGGTCAGGAAAAAAAGTCAGATTTTGACAAATTTCAAAATATGTCAGATATTGTCCAAATTATTTTTTAATTCACGCCTAGACATTTGAAATGCATGATCTATGGCAAAAAAAAAAAAAGTGAAAAAAAATTGGTCTGATTTTTTTCGACTTTTCAGATTTTCTTAGTTTTCACATAAGGTCCGGGGTCAGGAAAAAAAGTCAGATTTTGACAAATTTCAAAATATGTCAGATATTGTCCAAATTATTTTTTAATTCACGCCTAGACATTTGAAATGCATGATCTATGGCAAAAAAAAGAAAACAAAATTGGTCTGATTTTTTTTCGACTTTTCAGATTTTCTTAGTTTTCACATAAGGTCCGGGGTCAGGAAAAAAGTCAGATTTTGACAAATTTCAAAATATGTCAGATATTGTCCAAATTATTTTTTAATTCACGCCTAGACATTTGAAATGCATGATCTATGGCAAAAAAAAAGTGAAAAAAAAAATTGGTCTGATTTTTTTTCGACTTTTCAGATTTTCTTAGTTTTCACATAAGGTCCGGGTCAGGAAAAGTCAGATTTTGACAAATTTCAAAAAATATGTCAGATATTGTCCAAATTATTTTTTAATTCACGCCTAGACATTTGAAATGCATGATCTATGGCAAAAAAAAGTGAAAAAAAATTGGTCTGATTTTTTTTCGACTTTTCAGATTTTCTTAGTTTTCACATAAGGTCCGGGGTCAGGAAAAAAGTCAGATTTTGACAAATTTCAAAATATGTCAGATATTGTCCAAATTATTTTTTAATTCACGCCTAGACATTTGAAATGCATGATCTATGGCAAAAAAAAAAAAGTGAAAAAAAAATTGGTCTGATTTTTTTTTCGACTTTTCAGATTTTCTTAGTTTTCACATAAGGTCCGGGTCAGGAAAAGTCAGATTTTGACAAATTTCAAAATATGTCAGATATTGTCCAAATTATTTTTTTAATTCACGCCTAGACATTTGAAATGCATGATCTATGGCAAAAAAAAAGTGAAAAAAAATTGGTCTGATTTTTTTCGACTTTTCAGATTTTCTTAGTTTTCACATAAGGTCCGGGGTCAGGAAAAAAGTCAGATTTTGACAAATTTCAAAATATGTCAGATATTGTCCAAATTATTTTTTAATTCACGCCTAGACATTTGAAATGCATGATCTATGGCAAAAAAAAGTGAAAAAAAAAATTGGTCTGATTTTTTTTTTCGACTTTTCAGATTTTCTTAGTTTTCACATAAGGTCCGGGGTCAGGAAAAAAGTCAGATTTTGACAAATTTCAAAATATGTCAGATATTGTCCAAATTATTTTTTAATTCACGCCTAGACATTTGAAATGCATGATCTATGGCAAAAAAAAAGTGAAAAAAAAATTGGTCTGATTTTTTTTCGACTTTTCAGATTTTCTTAGTTTTCACATAAGGTCCGGGGTCAGGAAAAAGTCAGATTTTGACAAATTTCAAAATATGTCAGATATTGTCCAAATTATTTTTTAATTCACGCCTAGACATTTGAAATGCATGATCTATGGCAAAAAAAAGTGAAAAAAAAATTGGTCTGATTTTTTTCGACTTTTCAGATTTTCTTAGTTTTCACATAAGGTCCGGGGTCAGGAAAAGTCAGATTTTGACAAATTTCAAAATATGTCAGATATTGTCCAAATTATTTTTTAATTCACGCCTAGACATTTGAAATGCATGATCTATGGCAAAAAAAGTGAAAAAAAAATTGGTCTGATTTTTTTTCGACTTTTCAGATTTTCTTAGTTTTCACATAAGGTCCGGGTCAGGAAAAAGTCAGATTTTGACAAATTTCAAAATATGTCAGATATTGTCCAAATTATTTTTTTAATTCACGCCTAGACATTTGAAATGCATGATCTATGGCAAAAAAAAAGAAAAAAAAAAATTGGTCTGATTTTTTTTTTCGACTTTTCAGATTTTCTTAGTTTTCACATAAGGTCCGGGGTCAGGAAAAAAAGAGATTTTGACAAATTTCAAAATATGTCAGATATTGTCCAAATTATTTTTTAATTCACGCCTAGACATTTGAAATGCATGATCTATGGCAAAAAAAAAGTGAAAAAAAAATTGGTCTGATTTTTTTCGACTTTTCAGATTTTCTTAGTTTTCATAAGGTCCGGGGTCAGGAAAAAGTCAGATTTTGACAAATTTCAAAATATGTCAGATATTGTCCAAATTATTTTTTAATTCACGCCTAGACATTTGAAATGCATGATCTATGGCAAAAAAAGAAAAAAAAAAATTGGTCTGATTTTTTTCGACTTTTCAGATTTTCTTAGTTTTCACATAAGGTCCGGGTCAGGAAAAAAGTCAGATTTTGACAAATTTCAAAATATGTCAGATATTGTCCAAATTATTTTTTAATTCACGCCTAGACATTTGAAATGCATGATCTATGGCAAAAAAAAGTGAAAAAAAAAAATTGGTCTGATTTTTTTTCGACTTTTCAGATTTTCTTAGTTTTCACATAAGGTCCGGGTCAGGAAAAAAAGTCAGATTTTGACAAATTTCAAAATATGTCAGATATTGTCCAAATTATTTTTTAATTCACGCCTAGACATTTGAAATGCATGATCTATGGCAAAAAAAAAAAAAAAACAAATTGGTCTGATTTTTTTTTTCGACTTTTCAGATTTTCTTAGTTTTCACATAAGGTCCGGGGTCAGGAAAAAAGTCAGATTTTGACAAATTTCAAAATATGTCAGATATTGTCCAAATTATTTTTTAATTCACGCCTAGACATTTGAAATGCATGATCTATGGCAAAAAAAAAGTGAAAAAAAATTGGTCTGATTTTTTTTTTCGACTTTTCAGATTTTCTTAGTTTTCACATAAGGTCCGGGGTCAGGAAAAAAGTCAGATTTTGACAAATTTCAAAATATGTCAGATATTGTCCAAATTATTTTTTAATTCACGCCTAGACATTTGAAATGCATGATCTATGGCAAAAAAAAAGTGAAAAAAACAAATTGGTCTGATTTTTTTCGACTTTTCAGATTTTCTTAGTTTTCACATAAGGTCCGGGTCAGGAAAAAAGTCAGATTTTGACAAATTTCAAAATATGTCAGATATTGTCCAAATTATTTTTTAATTCACGCCTAGACATTTGAAATGCATGATCTATGGCAAAAAAAAAGTGAAAAAAAAAATTGGTCTGATTTTTTTTTCGACTTTTCAGATTTTCTTAGTTTTCACATAAGGTCCGGGGTCAGGAAAAAAGTCAGATTTTGACAAATTTCAAAATATGTCAGATATTGTCCAAATTATTTTTTTAATTCACGCCTAGACATTTGAAATGCATGATCTATGGCAAAAAAAAAAGTGAAAAAATTGGTCAAATTGGTCTGATTTTTTTCGACTTTTCAGATTTTCTTAGTTTTCACATAAGGTCCGGGTCAGGAAAAAGTCAGATTTTGACAAATTTCAAAATATGTCAGATATTGTCCAAATTATTTTTAATTCACGCCTAGACATTTGAAATGCATGATCTATGGCAAAAAAAAAAGAAAAAAAAATTGGTCTGATTTTTTTCGACTTTTCAGATTTTCTTAGTTTTCACATAAGGTCCGGGTCAGGAAAAAGTCAGATTTTGACAAATTTCAAAATATGTCAGATATTGTCCAAATTATTTTTTTTATTCACGCCTAGACATTTGAAATGCATGATCTATGGCAAAAAAAAAGTGAAAAACAAATTGGTCTGATTTTTTTTCGACTTTTCAGATTTTCTTAGTTTTCACATAAGGTCCGGGGTCAGGAAAAAAGTCAGATTTTGACAAATTTCAAAATATGTCAGATATTGTCCAAATTATTTTTTAATTCACGCCTAGACATTTGAAATGCATGATCTATGGCAAAAAAAAAGTGAAAAACAAATTGGTCTGATTTTTTTTCGACTTTTCAGATTTTCTTAGTTTTCACATAAGGTCCGGGGTCAGGAAAAAAGTCAGATTTTGACAAATTTCAAAATATGTCAGATATTGTCCAAATTATTTTTTAATTCACGCCTAGACATTTGAAATGCATGATCTATGGCAAAAAAAAGTGAAAAAAAAATTGGTCTGATTTTTTTTTTCGACTTTTTTCAGATTTTCTTAGTTTTCACATAAGGTCCGGGGTCAGGAAAAGTCATTTTTTGACAAATTTCAAAATATGTCATATTGTCCAAATTATTTTTTAATTCACGCCTAGACATTTGAAATGCATGATCTATGGCAAAAAAAAGTGAAAAAAAAAATTGGTCTGATTTTTTTTTTTTTTTTTAGATTTTCTTAGTTTTCACATAAGGTCCGGGGTCAGGAAAAAAGTCAGATTTTGACAAATTTCAAAATATGTCAGATATTGTCCAAATTATTTTTTAATTCACGTCTAGACATTTGAAATGCATGATCTATGGCAAAAAAAAGTGAAAAAAAATTGGTCTGATTTTTTTTTCGACTTTTCAGATTTTCTTAGTTTTCACATAAGGTCCGGGGTCAGGAAAAAAAGTCAGATTTTGACAAATTTCAAAATATGTCAGATATTGTCCAAATTATTTTTTAATTCACGCCTAGACATTTGAAATGCATGATCTATGGCAAAAAAAAAGTGAAAAAAAATTGGTCTGATTTTTTTTCGACTTTTTTTTCAGATTTTCTTAGTTTTCACATAAGGTCCGGGGTCAGGAAAAAGTCAGATTTTGACAAATTTCAAAATATGTCAGATATTGTCCAAATTATTTTTTTTAATTCACGCCTAGACATTTGAAATGCATGATCTATGGCAAAAAAAAGAAAAAAAAATTGGTCTGATTTTTTTCGACTTTTCAGATTTTCTTAGTTTTCACATAAGGTCCGGGTCAGGAAAAAAGTCAGATTTTGACAAATTTCAAAATATGTCAGATATTGTCCAAATTATTTTTTAATTCACGCCTAGACATTTGAAATGCATGATCTATGGCAAAAAAAAGTGAAAAAAAATTGGTCTGATTTTTTTTTCGACTTTTCAGATTTTCTTAGTTTTCACATAAGGTCCGGGGTCAGGAAAAAAGTCAGATTTTGACAAATTTCAAAATATGTCAGATATTGTCCAAATTATTTTTTAATTCACGTCTAGACATTTGAAATGCATAAAAAAAAAAAAAAAAATTGGTCTTTTTTTTTTCGACTTTTCAGATTTTCTTAGTTTTCACATAAGGTCCGGGGTCAGGAAAAGTCAGATTTTGACAAATTTCAAAATATGTCAGATATTGTCCAAATTATTTTTTAATTCACGCCTAGACATTTGAAATGCATGATCTATGGCAAAAAAAAAAAAAAAAATTGGTCTGATTTTTTTTTTCGACTTTTTCAGATTTTCTTAGTTTTCACATAAGGTCCGGGGTCAGGAAAAGTCAGATTTTGACAAATTTCAAAATATGTCAGATATTGTCCAAATTATTTTTTTCACACGCTAGACATTTGAAATGCATGATCTATGGCAAAAAAAGTGAAAAAAATTGGTCTGATTTTTTTTTTCGGACTTTTCAGATTTTCTTAGTTTTCACATAAGGTCCGGGTCAGGAAAAAGTCAGATTTTGACAAATTTCAAAATATATGTGTCATATTGTCCAAATTATTTTTTAATTCACGCCTAGACATTTGAAATGCATGATCTATGGCAAAAAAAGTGAAAAAAAATTGGTCTGATTTTTTTCGACTTTTCAGATTTTCTTAGTTTTCACATAAGGTCCGGGTCAGGAAAAAGTCAGATTTTGACAAATTTCAAAATATGTCAGATATTGTCCAAATTATTTTTTTATTCACGCCTAGACATTTGAAATGCATGATCTATGGCAAAAAAAAGTGAAAAAAAAAATTGGTCTGATTTTTTTTTTCGACTTTTCAGATTTTCTTAGTTTTCACATAAGGTCCGGGGTCAGGAAAAAAGTCAGATTTTGACAAATTTCAAAATATGTCAGATATTGTCCAAATTATTTTTTAATTCACGCCTAGACATTTGAAATGCATGATCTATGGCAAAAAAAAGTGAAAAAAAAATTGGTCTGATTTTTTTCGACTTTTCAGATTTTCTTAGTTTTCACATAAGGTCCGGGGTCAGGAAAAGTCAGATTTTGACAAATTTCAAAATATGTCAGATATTGTCCAAATTATTTTTTAATTCACGCCTAGACATTTGAAATGCATGATCTATGGCAAAAAAAAGTGAAAAAAAAATTGGTCTGATTTTTTTTCGACTTTTCAGATTTTCTTAGTTTTCACATAAGGTCCGGGGTCAGGAAAAGTCAGATTTTGACAAATTTCAAAATATGTCAGATATTGTCCAAATTATTTTTAATTCACGCCTAGACATTTGAAATGCATGATCTATGGCAAAAAAAGTGAAAAAAATTGGTCTGATTTTTTTCGACTTTTCAGATTTTCTTAGTTTTCACATAAGGTCCGGGGTCAGGAAAAAGTCAGATTTTGACAAATTTCAAAATATGTCAGATATTGTCCAAATTATTTTTTAATTCACGCCTAGACATTTGAAATGCATGATCTATGGCAAAAAAAAAAGTGAAAAAAATTGGTCTGATTTTTTTTTCGACTTTTCAGATTTTTTTAGTTTTCACATAAGGTCCGGGGTCAGGAAAAAGTCAGATTTTGACAAATTTCAAAATATGTCAGATATTGTCCAAATTATTTTTTAATTCACGCCTAGACATTTGAAATGCATGATCTATGGCAAAAAAAAAGTGAAAAAAATTGGTCTGATTTTTTTTTTTCGACTTTTCAGATTTTCTTAGTTTTCACATAAGGTCCGGGTCAGGAAAAAGTCAGATTTTGACAAATTTCAAAATATGTCAGATATTGTCCAAATTATTTTTTAATTCACGCCTAGACATTTGAAATGCATGATCTATGGCAAAAAAGTGAAAAAAAAATTGGTCTGATTTTTTTCGACTTTTCAGATTTTCTTAGTTTTCACATAAGGTCCGGGTCAGGAAAAAACAGATTTTGACAAATTTCAAAATATGTCAGATATTGTCCAAATTATTTTTTAATTCACGCCTAGACATTTGAAATGCATGATCTATGGCAAAAAAAGTGAAAAAAAATTGGTCTGATTTTTTTCGACTTTTCAGATTTTCTTAGTTTTCACATAAGGTCCGGGTCAGGAAAAAGTCAGATTTTGACAAATTTCAAAATATGTCAGATATTGTCCAAATTATTTTTTAATTCACGCCTAGACATTTGAAATGCATGATCTATGGCAAAAAAAAAAAGTGAAAACAAAATTGGTCTGATTTTTTTTTCGACTTTTCAGATTTTCTTAGTTTTCACATAAGGTCCGGGTCAGGAAAAAAGTCAGATTTTGACAAATTTCAAAATATGTCAGATATTGTCCAAATTATTTTTTAATTCACGCCTAGACATTTGAAATGCATGATCTATGGCAAAAAAAAAGTGAAAAAAAAAATTGGTCTGATTTTTTTTTTCGACTTTTCAGATTTTCTTAGTTTTCACATAAGGTCCGGGGTCAGGAAAAAAAGTCAGATTTTGACAAATTTCAAAATATGTCAGATATTGTCCAAATTATTTTTTAATTCACGCCTAGACATTTGAAATGCATGATCTATGGCAAAAAAAAAAGTGAAAACAAATTGGTCTTTTTTTTTCGACTTTTCAGATTTTCTTAGTTTTCACATAAGGTCCGGGGTCAGGAAAAGTCAGATTTTGACAAATTTCAAAATATGTCAGATATTGTCCAAATTATTTTTTAATTCACGCCTAGACATTTGAAATGCATGATCTATGGCAAAAAAAAGTGAAAAAAAAATGGTCTGATTTTTTTTCGACTTTTCAGATTTTCTTAGTTTTCACATAAGGTCCGGGTCAGGAAAAAGTCAGATTTTGACAAATTTCAAAATATGTCAGATATTGTCCAAATTATTTTTTATTTCACGCCTAGACATTTGAAATGCATGATCTATGGCAAAAAAAAGTGAAAAAAATTGGTCTGATTTTTTTTCGACTTTTCAGATTTTCTTAGTTTTCACATAAGGTCCGGGGTCAGGAAAAGTCAGATTTTGACAAATTTCAAAATATGTCAGATATTGTCCAAATTATTTTTTAATTCACGCCTAGACATTTGAAATGCATGATCTATGGCAAAAAAAAGTGAAAAACAAATTGGTCTGATTTTTTTTCGACTTTTCAGATTTTCTTAGTTTTCACATAAGGTCCGGGTCAGGAAAAAAGTCAGATTTTGACAAATTTCAAAATATGTCAGATATTGAGGTCCGGGGTCAGGAAAAAAGTCAGATTTTGACAAATTTCAAAATATGTCAGATATTGTCCAAATTATTTTTTTCCAATTCACGCCTAGACATTTGAAATGCATGATCTATGGCAAAAAAAAGTGAAAAAAAAATTGGTCTGATTTTTTTTCGACTTTTCAGATTTTCTTAGTTTTCACATAAGGTCCGGGGTCAGGAAAAGTCAGATTTTGACAAATTTCAAAATATGTCAGATATTGTCCAAATTATTTTTTAATTCACGCCTAGACATTTGAAATGCATGATCTATGGCAAAAAAAGTGAAAAAAAAATTGGTCTGATTTTTTTTCGACTTTTCAGATTTTCTTAGTTTTCACATAAGGTCCGGGGTCAGGAAAAAAGTCAGATTTTGACAAATTTCAAAATATGTCGATATTGTCCAAATTATTTTTTAATTCACGCCTAGACATTTGAAATGCATGATCTATGGCAAAAAAAGTGAAAAAAATTGGTCTGATTTTTTTTCGACTTTTTTTTCAGATTTTCTTAGTTTTCACATAAGGTCCGGGTCAGGAAAAGTCAGATTTTGACAAATTTCAAAATATGTCAGATATTGTCCAAATTATTTTTTTAATTCACGCCTAGACATTTGAAATGCATGATCTATGGCAAAAAAAAAGTGAAAAAAAATTGGTCTGATTTTTTTTTTTCGACTTTTCAGATTTTCTTAGTTTTCACATAAGGTCCGGGGTCAGGAAAAAAGACAGATTTTGACAAATTTCAAAATATGTCAGATATTGTCCAAATTATTTTTTTTAATTCACGCCTAGACATTTGAAATGCATGATCTATGGCAAAAAAAAGTGAAAAAAAATTGGTCTGATTTTTTTTCGACTTTTCAGATTTTCTTAGTTTTCACATAAGGTCCGGGTCAGGAAAAGTCAGATTTTGACAAATTTCAAAATATGTCAGATATTGTCCAAATTATTTTTTATTCACGCCTAGACATTTGAAATGCATGATCTATGGCAAAAAAAGTGAAAAAAAAATTGGTCTGATTTTTTTTCGACTTTTCAGATTTTCTTAGTTTTCACATAAGGTCCGGGGTCAGGAAAAAAAGTCAGATTTTGACAAATTTCAAAATATGTCAGATATTGTCCAAATTATTTTTAATTCACGCCTAGACATTTGAAATGCATGATCTATGGCAAAAAAAGTGAAAAAAAAATTGGTCTGATTTTTTTTTCGACTTTTCAGATTTTCTTAGTTTTCACATAAGGTCCGGGGTCAGGAAAAGTCAGATTTTGACAAATTTCAAAATATGTCAGATATTGTCCAAATTATTTTTTAATTCACGCCTAGACATTTGAAATGCATGATCTATGGCAAAAAAAAGTGAAAAAAATTGGTCTGATTTTTTTTCGACTTTTCAGATTTTCTTAGTTTTCACATAAGGTCCGGGGTCAGGAAAAAGTCAGATTTTGACAAATTTCAAAATATGTCAGATATTGTCCAAATTATTTTTTAATTCACGCCTAGACATTTGAAATGCATGATCTATGGCAAAAAAAGAAAAAAAAAATTGGTCTGATTTTTTTTTCGACTTTTCAGATTTTCTTAGTTTTCACATAAGGTCCGGGTCAGGAAAAAAGTCAGATTTTGACAAATTTCAAAATATGTCAGATATTGTCCAAATTATTTTTTAATTCACGCCTAGACATTTGAAATGCATGATCTATGGCAAAAAAAAAAGAAAAAAAATTGGTCTGATTTTTTTTTTTCGACTTTTCAGATTTTCTTAGTTTTCACATAAGGTCCGGGTCAGGAAAAAAGTCAGATTTTGACAAATTTCAAAATATGTCAGATATTGTCCAAATTATTTTTTAATTCACGCCTAGACATTTGAAATGCATGATCTATGGCAAAAAAAAGTGAAAAAAAAATTGGTCTGATTTTTTTTTTTTCGACTTTTCAGATTTTTTAGTTTTCACATAAGGTCCGGGTCAGGAAAAAAGTCAGATTTTGACAAATTTCAAAATATGTCAGATATTGTCCAAATTATTTTTTAATTCACGCCTAGACATTTGAAATGCATGATCTATGGCAAAAAAAAAGTGAAAAAAAAATTGGTCTGATTTTTTTTTTCGACTTTTCAGATTTTCTTAGTTTTCACATAAGGTCCGGGGTCAGGAAAAAAGTCAGATTTTGACAAATTTCAAAATATGTCAGATATTGTCCAAATTATTTTTAATTCACGCCTAGACATTTGAAATGCATGATCTATGGCAAAAAAAAGTGAAAAAAAATTGGTCTGATTTTTTTCGACTTTTCAGATTTTCTTAGTTTTCACATAAGGTCCGGGGTCAGGAAAAAAGTCAGATTTTGACAAATTTCAAAATATGTCAGATATTGTCCAAATTATTTTTTATTTCACGTCTAGACATTTGAAATGCATGATCTATGGCAAAAAAAAGTGAAAAAAATTGGTCTGATTTTTTTTCGACTTTTTTCAGATTTTCTTAGTTTTCACATAAGGTCCGGGGTCAGGAAAAGTCAGATTTTGACAAATTTCAAAATATGTCAGATATTGTCCAAATTATTTTTTAATTCACGCCTAGACATTTGAAATGCATGATCTATGGCAAAAAAAAGTGAAAAAAAAATTGGTCTGATTTTTTTTCGACTTTTCAGATTTTCTTAGTTTTCACATAAGGTCCGGGGTCAGGAAAAGTCAGATTTTGACAAATTTCAAAATATGTCAGATATTGTCCAAATTATTTTTTAATTCACGCCTAGACATTTGAAATGCATGATCTATGGCAAAAAAAAAGTGAAAAAAAAATTGGTCTGATTTTTTTTCGACTTTTCAGATTTTCTTAGTTTTCACATAAGGTCCGGGGTCAGGAAAAAAGTCAGATTTTGACAAATTTCAAAATATGTCAGATATTGTCCAAATTATTTTTTATTCACGCCTAGACATTTGAAATGCATGATCTATGGCAAAAAAAGGAAAAAAAAATTGGTCTGATTTTTTTCGACTTTTCAGATTTTCTTAGTTTTCACATAAGGTCCGGGTCAGGAAAAAGTCAGATTTTGACAAATTTCAAAATATGTCAGATATTGTCCAAATTATTTTAATTCACGCCTAGACATGTGTGAAATGCAATGACTTGCAAGAAAAGCGAAAAAATTGGTCTTATTTTTTCGACTCTCAGATTTCTAGCTGTGATAAGGTCCGGGGTCAGAAAAGGTTTGCGACGGACAAATTTCAAAATATGTCAGATATTGTCCAAATTATATTTTAATTCATGATCTGCATACGTGAAATGCATGATCTATGGCAAAAAGTGAAAAAAATTGGTCTTATTTTTTTTTCGACCTTTCAGATTTCTTAGTTTTCGATAAGGTCCGGGTTTAGGAAAAGACAGATTTTGACAAATTTCAAAATATGTCAGATATTGTCCAAATTATTTTAATTCATCGCCTAGACATTTGAAATGCATGATCTATGCGCGTACCGTGTTATTTTTTTCGACTTTTCAGATTTTCTTAGTTTTCACATAAGGTCCGGGTCAGGAAAAGACAGATTTTGGACAAATTTCAAAATATGTCAGATATTGTCCAAATTATTTTTAATTCACGCCTAGACATGTGAAATGCATGATCTATGGTGAAAAAGTGAAAAAAAATTGTCTGATTTTTTTCGACTTTTCAGATTTTCTTAGTTTTCACATAAGGTCCGGGGTGAAAAAGACAGATTTTGACAAATTTCAAAATATGTCAGATATTGTCCAAATTATTTTTTAATTCACGCCTAGACATGTGAAATGCATGATATATGGCAAAAAGTGAAAAAAATTGTCTGATTTTTTTCGACTTTCAGATTTTCTTAGTTTTCACATAAGGTCCGGGGGGTCAAAAGACAGATTTTGACAAATTTCAAAATATGTCAGATATTGTCCAAATTATTTTTTAATTCACGTCTAGACATTTGAAATGCATGATCTATGGCAAAAAGTGAAAAAAAAATTGTCTGATTTTTTTCGACTTTTTCAGATTTTCTTAGTTTTCACATAAGGTCCGGGGTCAAAAAAGATGATTACAAATTTAAAATATGTCAGATATTGTCCAAATTATTTTTAATTCACGCCCAGACATGTGAAATGCATGATCTATGGCAAAAAAGTGAAAAAAAAATTATTCGATTTTTTTTCGGACTTTTCTGTGATTTTCTTGTTTTCACATAAGGTCCGGGTCAGGAAAAGACAGATTTTGACAAATTTCAAAATATGTCAGATATTGTCCAAATTTTTTTTTGATTCACGCCGTAGACATGTGAAATGCATGATTTTTGGACTTTCTAAAAAGTGAAAAAATTGTCCAAGAATTTTTTTAATTCACGACTTTTCAGATTTTTTTAGTTTTCACATAAGGTCCGGTCCGGGGTCAGAAAAGACAGATTTTGACAAATTTCAAAATATGTCAGATATTGTCCAAAATTATTTTTAATTCACGT
Source organism: Alosa alosa (assembly GCF_017589495.1). NCBI lineage: Eukaryota > Metazoa > Chordata > Actinopteri > Clupeiformes > Clupeidae > Alosa > Alosa alosa. The sequence goes on from NW_025962972.1 coordinate 22,259, forward strand.
CTAGACATGTGAAATGCATGATCTATGGCAAAAAGTGAAAAAAAATTGGTCTTATTTTTCTTCGACTTTCAGATTTTCTATTTTCACATAAGGTCAGGATACTTTCTGAAAAAGACAGATTTTGACAAATTTCAAAAATATGTCGGAGCTATTAACCAAAAATTGGTCTTATTTTTTAATTTTCAGATTTTCTTAGACATAAGGTCCGAAAAGCATTTTGATCAAAATATGGCAAAAAAGTGAAAAAATTGGGCAAAAGTGATTTTTTTCGACTTTTCAGATTTTCTTAGTTTTCACATAAGGTCCGGGTCAGGAAAAAGACAGATTTTGACAAATTTCAAAATATGTCAGATATTGTCCAAATTATTTTTGAATTCACGCCTAGACATGTGAAATGCATGATCTATGGCAAAAAAAAGTGAAAAAAATTGTCTGATTTTTTTTCGACTTTTCAGATTTTCTTAGTTTTCACATAAGTCCGGGTCAGGAAAGACAGATTTTGACAAATTTCAAAATATGTCAGATATTGTCCAAATTATTTTTGAATTCACGCCCAGACAAAATGCATGATCTATGGCAAAAGCGAAAAAAATTAATCTGATTTTTTTCGACTTTTCAGATTTTCTTAGTTTTCACATAAGGTCCGGGTCGAAAAAAGACAGATTTTGGACAAATTTCAAAATATGTCAGATATTGTCCAAATTATTTTTTAATTCACGCCTAGACATGTGAAATGCATGATCTATGGCAAAAGTGAAAAAAAAAAATTGGTCTTATTTTTTCTGACTTTTCAGATTTTTTAGTTTCGTGATAAGGTCCTGGTCAGGAAAAAAGACAGATTTTGACAAATTTCAAAATATGTCAGATATTGTCCAAATTATTTTTAATTCACGCCTAGACATTTGAAATGGCTGATCTATGGCAAAAAGTGAAAAAAAATTGGTCTTTGATTTTTTTTCGGACTTTCAGATTTTCTTAGTTTTCACATAAGGTCCGGGTCAGGAAAAAAGACAGATTTTGACAAATTTCAAAATATGTCAGGATATTGTCCAAATTATTTTTAATTCACGCCTAGACATTTGAATGCATGATCTATGGCAAAAAGTGAAAAAAATTGGTCTGATTTTTTCGACTTTCAGATTTTCTTTAGTTTTCACATAAGGTCCGGGTCAGGAAAAGACAGATTTTGACAAATTTCAAAATATGTCAGATATTGTCCAAATTATTTTTAATTCACGTCTAGACATGTGAAATGCATGATCTATGGCAAAAAAGTGAAAAAAAATTGTCTGATTTTTTCGGACTTTTCAGATTTTCTTAGTTTTCACATAAGGTCCGGGGTCAGGAAAAGACAGATTTTGACAAATTTCAAAATATGTCAGATATTGTCCAAATTATTTTTAATTCACGCCTAGACATGTGAAATGCATGATCTATGGCAAAAAGTGAAAAAAAAATTGTCTTATTTTTTTCGACTTTCAGATTTTCTTAGTTTTCACATAAGGTCCGGGTCAGGAAAAGACAGATTTTGACAAATTTCAAAATATGTCAGGATATTGTCCAAATTATTTTTAATTCACGTCTAGACATTTGAAATGCATGATCTATGGCAAAAAGTGAAAAAAAATTGTCTGATTTTTTTCGACTTTTCAGATTTTCTTAGTTTTCACATAAGGTCCGGGGTTGAAAAGACAGATTTTGACAAATTTCAAAATATGTCAGATATTGTCCAAATTATTTTTTAATTCACGCCTAGACATGTGAAATGCATGATCTATGGCAAAAAGTGAAAAAAATTGGTCTGATTTTTTTTCGACTTTTTAGATTTTTTCTTAGTTTTCACATAAGGTCCGGGGTCAGGAAAAGACAGATTTTGACAAATTTCAAAATATGTCAGATATTGTCCAAATTATTTTTAATTCACGCCTAGACATGTGAAATGCATGATCTATGGCAAAAAGTGGAAAAAAAAAATTGGTCTGATTTTTTTCGGACTTTTCAGATTTTCTTAGTTTTCACATAAGGTCCGGGTCAGGAAAAGACAGATTTTGACAAATTTCAAAATATGTCAGATATTGTCCAAATTATTTTTAATTCACGCCTAGACATGTGAAATGCATGATCTATGGCAAAAAAAGTGAAAAAAATTGGTCTTATTTTTTCGGACTTTTCAGATTTTCTTAGTTTTCACAGAAGGTCCGGGTCGAAAAGACAGATTTTGACAAATTTCAAAATATGTCAGATATTGTCCAAATTATTTTTTAATTCACGCCTAGACATTTGAAATGCATGATCTATGGCAAAAAAGTGAAAAAAAATTGTCTGATTTTTTTCGACTTTTCAGATTTTCTTAGTTTTCACATAAGGTCCGGGGTCAGGAAAAGACAAAGATTTTGACAAATTTCAAAATATGTCCGATATTGTCCAAATTATTTTTTAATTCACGCCTAGACATGTGAAATGCATGATCTATGGCAAAAAAAAAAGAAAAAAAATTGTCTTATTTTTTTTCGGACTTTTCAGATTTTCTTAGTTTTCACATAAGGTCCGGGTCAGGAAAAAATATTGCAGATTTTGACAAATTTCAAAATATGTCAGATATTGTCCAAATTATTTTTAATTCACGCCTAGACATGTGAAATGCATGATCTATGGCAAAAGTGAAAAAAAAATTGGTCTTATTTTTTTCGACTTTTCAGATTTTCTTAGTTTTCACATAAGGTCCTGGTCAAAAAGACAGATTTTGACAAATTTCAAAATATGTCGATATTGTCCAAATTATTTTTTAATTAATGCCTAGACATTTGAAATGCATGATCTATGGCAAAAAAAAAAAAAAAATTGGTCTGATTTTTTTCGACTTTTCAGATTTTCTTAGTTTTCACATAAGGTCCGGGGTCAGAAAAGACAGATTTTGACAAATTTCAAAATATGTCAGATATTGTCCAAATTATTTTTAATTCACGTCTAGACATGTGAAATGCATGATCTATGGCAAAAAAAGTGAAAAAAAATTGGTCTGATTTTTGTCGTACTTTTCAGATTTTCTTAGTTTTCACATAAGGTCCGGGTCAGGAAAGACAGATTTTGACAAATTTCAAAATATGTCAGATATTGTCCAAATTATTTTAATTCACGCCTAGACATGTGAAATGCATGATCTATGGCAAAAAAAGTGAAAAAAATTGTCTGATTTTTTTTCGACTTTTCAGATTTTCTTTAGTTTTCACATAAAGGTCCGGGGTCAGAAAAAGACAGATTTTTTTGACAAATTTCAAAATATGTCAGATATTGTCCAAATTATTTTTTAATTCACGCCTAGACATTTGAAATGCATGATCTATGGAAAAAGTACAAAAACAAATTGGTCTGATTTTTTTCCTGGGAATTTAAGAGAAAAGGGCAAATTTGAGAAACATTTCAAATAACCAAGTAACTTTCAAAAATCTAAATGAAAAGTGTCAATTGTAAGTTTCTTTCAGTTTAAAAGATTAGAAATTGCTCTTTTCCAAATGATATATGATCCATTAAAATTATATATTCATGTTTCCCATAGACAGCCATAGGCCTACTCACTTACAGTCTCAAAGTTTTTCACTAACAAAAGTTATAAATATGGTTCACATATTTCTGTATTAGAAAGCTGGGAAACAAGATACTATATGAGTACTGATTTCATTGAAATAGACTGGCATATCTTGCACTTATTTGGGATTTAGCTGACAGTGAGCCTTACAGCTAAAAAAAAAATGATGAGGATATGAACTAACGAGGGCCATGAAGCATAGCGCAGAAATCGCGGACTATTTGATAAGCATGCTCACCAACAACAGGGACTGTTAATCCTGACATGGATTTACGTTTTGTTTTATATGCACATCATGTTATATAATTTATCTAAACTTGATCAGTTGATGATAATGAACCTGTTGCACTC
>NW_025962973.1:0-7725 GCF_017589495.1 Alosa alosa
TTTGACAATATCTGACATGTTGAAATTTGTCAAAAATCTGTCTTTTTTCTGACTCGACCTTATGTGAAAACTAAGAAAATCTGAAAGTCCTAAAAAATCAGACAATTTTTTTTTCACTTTTTTGCCATAGATCATGCATTTCTACAGCCTTGTCTACAACCAACCCAAAAGGCACATGTTACCCCGGCTGCTCATCCAGCTACACTGGCTACCTATGGCGCCCTCGCGATCAAATTCAAGTCTCTAACGCTTTGCCTACAAAGTAGTCTCCGGTTCTGCTCCCACCTACTTGAATGCCCTCAGACAGACTTTTCACTCTCCAGACTGGGCTAAGCCCTCTGATCTAACGACGCCTTAGCTCTACCAATCGCCGCCAAGCCAATCCAAACTTTTTCATCTGTTGTTCCTCGTTGGTGGAACACACTGCCAGTTCCTACAAGGGCAGGGACATCTTTTCCACTTTCAAAAACTCCTGAAGACCCAGCTCTTTATTTCACATGTCTAGACGTGAATTAAAAAATAATTTGGACAATATCTGACATATTTTGAAATTTGTCAAAATCTGTCTTTTTTTCCTGACCCCGACCTTATGTGAAAACTAAGAAAATCTGAAAAGTCGAAAAAAAATCAGACAATTTTTTTTTTTTTTTTTTGCCATAGATCATGCATTTCACATGTCTAGACGGAATTAAAAAATAATTTGGACAATATCTGACATATTTTGAAATTTGTCAAAATCTGTCTTTTTTTCCTGACCCCGGACCTTATGTGAAAACTAAGAAAATCTGAAAAGTCCGAAAAAAAAATCAGACAATTTTTTTTTCACTTTTTTTGCCATAGATCATGCATTTCACATGTCTAGACGTGAATTAAAAAAATAATTTGACAATATCTGACATATGTTGAAATTTGTCAAAATCTGTCTTTTTTTCCTGACCCCGGACCTTATGTGAAAACTAAGAAAATCTGAAAAGTCCGAAAAAAAATCAGACAATTTTTTTTTCACTTTTTTTTGCCATAGATCATGCATTTCACATGTCTAGACGTGAATTAAAAAATAATTTGGACAATATCTGACATATTTTGAAATTTGTCAAAATCTGTCTTTTTTTCCTGACCCGGACCTTATGTGAAAACTAAGAAAATCTGAAAAGTCCGAAAAAAATCAGACAATTTTTTTTTCACTTTTTTTGCCATAGATCATGCATTTCACATGTCTAGACGTGAATTAAAAAATAATTTGGACAATATCTGACATATTTTGAAATTTGTCAAAATCTGTCTTTTTTTCCTGACCCCGGACCTTATGTGAAAACTAAGAAAATCTGAAAAGTCCGAAAAAAATCAGACAATTTTTTTTCACTTTTTTTGCCATAGATCATGCATTTCAAATGTCTAGACGTGAATTAAAAAATAATTTGGACAATATCTGACATATTTTGAAATTTGTCAAAATCTGTCTTTTTTCCTGACCCCCCGACCTTATGTGAAAACTAAGAAAATCTGAAAAGTCCGAAAAAAATCAGACAATTTTTTTTTTTTCACTTTTTTTGCCATAGATCATGCATTTCACATGTCTAGACGTGAATTAAAAATAAATTGGACAATATCTGACATATTTTGAAATTTGTCAAAATCTGTCTTTTTCCTGACCCCGACCTTATGTGAAAACTAAGAAAATCTGAAAAGTCCGAAAAAAAATCAGACATTTTTTTTTTTTCACTTTTTTGCCATAGATCATGCATTTCACATGTCTAGACGTGAATTAAAAAATAATTTGGACAATATCTGACATATTTTGAAATTTGTCAAAATCTGTCTTTTTCCTGACCCCGACCTTATGTGAAAACTAAGAAAATCTGAAAAGTCCGAAAAAAATAAGACATTTTTTTTTTTTTTTTTTTTGCCATAGATCATGCATTTCACATGTCTAGACGTGAATTAAAAAATAATTTGGACAATATCTGACATATGTTGAAATTTGTCAAAATCTGTCTTTTTTCCTGACCCCGGACCTTATGTGAAAACTAAGAAAATCTGAAAAGTCCGAAAAAAATCAGACAATTTTTTTTTCACTTTTTTGCCATAGATCATGCATTTCACATGTCTAGACGTGAATTAAAAAATAATTTGGACAATATCTGACATATTTTGAAATTTGTCAAAATCTGTCTTTTTTCCTGACCCCGGACCTTATGTGAAAACTAAGAAAATCTGAAAAGTCGAAAAAAAATCAGACTTTTTTTTTTTTCACTTTTTTGCCATAGATCATGCATTTCACATGTCTAGACGTGAATTCGAAAAAAAAAAAATAATTTGGACAATATCTGACATATTTTGAAATTTGTCAAAATCTGTCTTTTTCCTGACCCCCGACCTTATGTGAAAACTAAGAAAATCTGAAAAGTCCGAAAAAAAAAAATCAGACAATTTTTTTTTTCATTTTTTTTGCCATAGATCATGCATTTCACATGTCTAGACGGAATTAAAAAAATAATTTGGACAATATCTGACATATTTTGAAATTTGTCAAAATCTGTCTTTTTTCCTGACCCCGACCTTATGTGAAAACTAAGAAAATCTGAAAAGTCCGAAAAAAATCAGACCATTTTTTTTTCTTTTTTTTTGCCATAGATCATGCATTTCACATGTCTAGACGGAATTAAAAAATAATTTGGACAATATCTGACATATGTTGAAATTTGTCAAAATCTGTCTTTTTTTCCTGACCCCGGACCTTATGTGAAAACTAAGAAAATCTGAAAAGTCCGAAAAAAATCAGACAATTTTTTTTTCACTTTTTTTTTGCCATAGATCATGCATTTCACATGTCTAGACGTGAATTAAAAAATAATTTGGACAATATCTGACATATTTTGAAATTTGTCAAAATCTGTCTTTTTCCTGACCCCTCGACCTTATGTGAAAACTAAGAAAATCTGAAAAGTCGAAAAAAATCAGACAATTTTTTTTTTTTTTTTTTTTGCCATAGATCATGCATTTCACATGTCTAGACGGAATTAAAAAATAATTTGGACAATATCTGACATATTTTGAAATTTGTCAAAATCTGTCTTTTTTCCTGACCCCGACCTTATGTGAAAACTAAGAAAATCTGAAAAGTCAGAAAAAATCAGACATTTTTTTTTTTTTTCATTTTTTTGCCATAGATCATGCATTTCACATGTCTAGACCCGGAATTGAAAAAAAAAATTTGAAAAGTCCGAAAAAATCTGACATATTTTGACTTTTTTTGTCAAAATCATGCATTTTCCTGACGTGAATTAAAAAAAAAATAATATGTTTTTGTCAAAATCTCATATTTCCCTGAAAACTAAGAAAATCTTTATGTGACAATATCTGAATATTTTGAAATTTGTCAAAAAATCTGAAAAAAAAATAAGTCAATTTTTTTTTTTTTTTTTGCCATAGATCATGCATTTCACATGTCTAGACGTGAATTAAAAAAATTTGACAATATCTGACATATTTTGAAATTTGTCAAAATCTGTCTTTTTTTCCTGACCCCGACCTTATGTGAAAAACTAAGAAAATCTGAAAAGTCCAAAAAAATCAGACAATTTTTTTTTTTTTTGCCATAGATCATGCATTTCACATGTCTAGACGGAAAAAAATAATTTGGACAATATCTGACATATTTTGAAATTTGTCAAAATCTGTCTTTTTCCTGACCCCGGACCTTATGTGAAAACTAAGAAAATCTGAAAAAAAAAAAATCAGACAGACAATTTTTTTTCACTTTTTTTGCCATAGATCATGCATTTCACATGTCTAGACGTGAATTAAAAAATAATTTGGACAATATCTGACATATTTTGAAATTTGTCAAAATCTGTTTTTTTCCTGACCCCCGACCTTATGTGAAAACTAAGAAAATCTGAAAAGTCGAAAAAAATCAGACAATTTTTTTTTTTTTTTTTGCCATAGATCATGCATTTCACATGTCTAGACGGAATTAAAAAATAATTTGGACAATATCTGACATATGTTGAAATTTGTCAAAATCTGTCTTTTTTCCTGACCCCGACCTTATGTGAAAACTAAGAAAATCTGAAAAGTCCTAAAAAAATCAGACAATTTTTTTTTCACTTTTTTGCCATAGATCATGCATTTCACATGTCTAGACGTGAATTAAAAATAATTTGGACAATATCTGACATATTTTGAAATTTGTCAAAATCTGTCTTTTTTTTCCTGACCCCGACCTTATGTGAAAACTAAGAAAATCTGAAAAGTCCGAAAAAAAATCAGACAATTTTTTTTTTCACTTTTTTGCCATAGATCATGCATTTCACATGTCTAGACGTGAATTAAAAAATAATTTGGACAATATCTGACATATTTTGAAATTTGTCAAAATCTGTCTTTTTCCTGACCCCCGGACCTTATGTGAAAACTAAGAAAATCTGAAAAGTCGAAAAAAATCAGACAATTTTTTTTTTCAATTTTTTTTGCCATAGATCATGCATTTCACATGTCTAGACGGAATTAAAAAATAATTTGGACAATATCTGACATATTTTGAAATTTGTCAAAATCTGTCTTTTTTTTTCCTGACCCCGACCTTATGTGAAAACTAAGAAAATCTGAAAAGTCTAAAAAAAATCAGACAATTTTTTTTCACTTTTTTTTTGCCATAGATCATGCATTTCACATGTCTAGACGTGAATTAAAAAAATAATTTGGACAATATCTGACATATTTTGAAATTTGTCAAAATCTGTCTTTTTCCTTTTCCTAAGAAAATCTGAAAAGTCCGAAAAAAATCAGACAATTTTTTTTCACCTTTTTGCCATAGATCATGAAATGTCTAGACGGAATTAAAAATAAGACAAAAATTTGTCAAAAATTTCGAAAAAAATAAGACCAATTTTTTTTTTTTTTCAATTTGACCCAGACGCGGAATTTTTTTAAAAAAATAATTTGACATGACAATATCTGACAAAAATAATTTATGACATATTTGAAATTTGTCAAAATCTGTCTTTTTTTCCTGACCCCGGACCTTATGTGAAAAACTAAGAAAATCTGAAAAGTCCGAAAAAAATCAGACATTTTTTTTTCACTTTTTGCCATAGATCATGCATTTCACATGTCTAGACGTGAATTAAAAAAATAATTTGGACAATATCTGACATATTTTGAAATTTGTCAAAATCTGTCTTTTTTCCTGACCCCGACCTTATGTGAAAACTAAGAAAATCTGAAAAGTCCGAAAAAAAATCAGACAATTTTTTTTTTCACTTTTTTTGCCATAGATCATGCATTTCAAATGTCTAGACGTGAATTAAAAAAATAATTTGGACAATATCTGACATATTTTGAAATTTGTCAAAATCTGTCTTTTTTTTTCCTGACCCCGACCTTATGTGAAAACTAAGAAAATCTGAAAAGTCCGAAAAAAATCAGACAATTTTTTTTCACGGAATTTTTTTTGCCATAGATCATGCATTTCACATGTCTAGACGGAATTAAAAAAAAAATAATTTGGACAATATCTGACATATGTTGAAATTTGTCAAAATCTGTCTTTTTTTTCCTGACCCCGACCTTATGTGAAAACTAAGAAAATCTGAAAAGTCCGAAAAAAAAATCAGACAATTTTTTTTTCACTTTTTTGCCATAGATCATGCATTTCACATGTCTAGACGTGAATTAAAAATAATTTGGACAATATCTGACATATTTTGAAAATTTGTCAAAATCTGTCTTTTTTCCTGACCCCGGACCTTATGTGAAAACTAAGAAAATCTGAAAAGTCCGAAAAAAATCAGACAATTTTTTTTTTCACTTTTTTTGCCATAGATCATGCATTTCACATGTCTAGACGTGAATTAAAAAATAATTTGGACAATATCTGACATATTTTGAAATTTGTCAAAATCTGTCTTTTTTCCTGACCCCGACCTTATGTGAAAACTAAGAAAATCTGAAAAGTCCAAAAAAAATCAGACAATTTTTTTTTTCACTTTTTTTGCCATAGATCATGCATTTCACATGTCTAGACGTGAATTAAAAAATAATTTGGACAATATCTGACATATGTTGAAATTTGTCAAAATCTGTCTTTTTTCCTGACCCCGGACCTTATGTGAAAACTAAGAAAATCTGAAAAGTCCGAAAAAAATCAGACAATTTTTTTTTTTTTTTTTTTTTGCCATAGATCATGCATTTCACATGTCTAGACGCGGAATTAAAAAATAATTTGGACAATATCTGACATATGTTGAAATTTGTCAAAATCTGTCTTTTTTCCTGACCCCGACCTTATGTGAAAACTAAGAAAATCTGAAAAGTCCGAAAAAAATCAGACAATTTTTTTTTCACTTTTTTTTGCCATAGATCATGCATTTCACATGTCTAGACGTGAATTAAAAAATAATTTGGACAATATCTGACATATTTTGAAATTTGTCAAAATCTGTCTTTTTTCCTGACCCCGGACCTTATGTGAAAACTAAGAAAATCTGAAAAGTCCGAAAAAAAATCAGACAATTTTTTTTTTTTCACACTTTTTTGCCATAGATCATGCATTTCACATGTCTAGACGTGAATTAAAAAATAATTTGGACAATATCTGACATATTTTGAAATTTGTCAAAATCTGTCTTTTTTTCCTGACCCCGGACCTTATGTGAAAACTAAGAAAATCTGAAAAGTCCGAAAAAAATCAGACAATTTTTTTTCACTTTTTTTTGCCATAGATCATGCATTTCACATGTCTAGACGTGAATTAAAAAATAATTTGGACAATATCTGACATATTTTGAAATTTGTCAAAATCTGTCTTTTTTCCTGACCCCGGACCTTATGTGAAAACTAAGAAAATCTGAAAAGTCCAAAAAAAATCAGACAATTTTTTTTTTCACTTTTTTTTTGCCATAGATCATGCATTTCACATGTCTAGACGTGAATTAAAAAATAATTTGGACAATATCTGACATATTTTGAAATTTGTCAAAATCTGTCTTTTTTTTTCCTGACCCGGACCTTATGTGAAAACTAAGAAAATCTGAAAAGTCCTAAAAAAAAAATCAGACAATTTTTTTTTTTTTTTTTTTGCCATAGATCATGCATTTCCTCTCATAGCAACACTTACAACAAGTCTTACTGATCCTAGCACTCACCAGCCGTTTTTAAATGACAAGTAACTGTTAAAAAACAGCACTCAAATATTCTTACTGACTCTAATGTTTTTTTTTTTTCCTGACCCCGACCTTATGTGAAAACTAAGAAAAAATGGTTAAAAAGTCAAAAAAATCAGTAATTTTTTTTTTCAATTTTTTGCCATAGATCATGTAATTTCAAATGTCTAGAGCGGAATTAAAAAAAATAATTTGGACAATATATGACATATGTTGAAATTTGTCAAAATCTTTTTTCCTGACCCCGGACCTTATGTGAAAACTAAGAAAATCTGAAAAGTCCGAAAAAAATCAGACAATTTTTTTTTTTCACTTTTTTTGCCATAGATCATGCATTTCAAATGTCTAGACGTGAATTAAAAAATAATTTGGACAATATCTGACATATGTTGAAATTTTGTCAAAAATCTGTCTTTTTTTCCTGACCCCGACCTTATGTGAAAAACTAAGAAAATCTGAAAAGTCCTAAAAAAATAAGACACTTTTTTTTTTCACTTTTTTTGCCATAGATCATGCATTTCAAATGTCTAGGCGTGAATTAAAAAATAATTTGGACAAT
>NW_025962974.1:0-7723 GCF_017589495.1 Alosa alosa
AGAGTTCAGTTTCACAAAACCCAGTGATATTACACAAAATGAAGATACTACATAAAATATATATAAACTAAAGGATATATGTCAATAAAAGTCAATTATTAGAACGCTCGAGGCCTACTTTACCCAATGCAATTCATTGGAACTGGGCAGTGTATCAGAACCACAGAGAGAGCATAGGTCATGCATTGGCTCTGAAAAAGAGTAAGGTATAATCTAATATATGGTTTGTCATGTCATGTGTTCGAAAAAAATTCGTGAAGTATTCCAATCGAGATGAATGGGTAGGAGATGGGCAGAATGTAACATGATGAATTAAGGTTACTTTTCTCAGCGGAACCGCTTACCACTTAATTTGGCGGGCTAACATCGCTTAAAAAGCTGAGAAAAAGCTCTTCGCGGTGATGTGATACATGTAATATCTTGCAGAAGAGTAGGCTACTGAGTATAGGCTATTTCAGCAAAGAATGGTGAATTTGGACGACTTTCTTTCTTACCGCGGCGCTGTCACATTCTTCACCGCGTAAAACATAGACTAAATTAATTTTGTGAATGTTAAGTTTAATCAGGCCATAGGCTAAATAAAAAAAATGAAAAGAAATGGGCACCAAGGCCACAGTGGCCTGTGAACCTCCGATTTTCAAAGGGACATCACTTGTCAACGAAGGGCAAACGACGCGGGGGCCGTGAAAATTCCACCCTGCTTAACACAGTTTGAATGACCAATGTTAACAAACTAACTGGCTAGATCACCTTAGAAAGCTAACATGCACATTAGCTAAAACAAACCTTATTCAAACGAGAATAATACAAAAAGGTCTTTATTTAAAGGAGAATTCGTGATATTGACCTAAAGTGTATTGAAACATGATACCGAAAGTGTGAACGATGTCTCATAGCCCATCTCGCTTGTCCCCTGCACTCCAAAAATCTGGCACTTAGTTAGCCGATGGCTCAAAGTAAAGTAACTGAAACTACCGGTACATAAATTCGCCAAAGTGAATCATTTGTGTCAACTCACGCGAATGTAGATTTATTAACGCGACCCGGATCTACATCTCCAAAATGCGCCAGCCTAATGTATGTACATTTAAACCAGATGTTTTAAAGCGACGCTGAGATGTATTCAGGGCAGGGCTGTACCTACACATATTTTTGCAAGTGCTACAAAAATCATTCTTTGGCGCATGGATGATTTAGTACCAACGCTACACCAGTCAGATACAGTTTTGCCTATGGCTATACCGCGGAGACTGAGGCGCTTTTTTGTTTGTTCAAGCGCATGTTTAGGGTGAGAGGGGAGTCGATGTGCTTTTGTTTCCAACTTGGTAGTTGTAGTCCATGCGATTAAAAAACACGGTGCGTGAAGCATCTAAACAATGATAACGCTTTTAATTATGGCTGCTTTAGCCACAGACCTTGAGCTACTGTACAGTGGGTTGGTTCCATTTAGAAGTGTCCACTTCATTCACCCTTCTGTGATTCACACAGCTAATGTTGAATGTATAAGCCTACTACTGATATGCAAAACTATTAACTTTCCGCCAAGTGGTGGCAGCTTAAGTCCGCTTTGATACTGTAAGCCATTGGTTCCCAAAGGAGATTTTCTTTGGGTCGCCAGCATAGCCTAGTGACAATTTGTGTTGTGTAATAGGCCTAGCATAGGGCCTACCTATAGCTTATAGTTTGTTAACAGCCACAGTTTTGTCCCTCTATGCATTTTTGCATTTAGAATAGGTCTGAAACCGGGGCTTAACACGCCGCAGGGGGCCAGCGTGGATATCTCAATCGCAAAAATTAAACAATATTTCTATCGGGTTTCTACCATGGAGTAGGCTGGGTGAAAATCAAAAGATTGCGCCAAAAGATTGAGCTTGGTCTGGCTTAAAAGCCAGACTAACCATGGACCCTCATAGTTGCAAAATGCAAGGAACATAAATCAGCATATTATTTGCACAAACAATAACGGACAGTAGCTCTTCAACTTGGTCTGCTAAAATGTGTATGAACAGTCTCACAACTCATTTCATGAAGGCCCTTTTGACATGTCAGTTATTTGCACCACTGGGTAAAACGGCATTTTGTTTTAGACTACTGGTATTTAATTTGTGCATTGACAATAAAGCTGAATATCATATGAACTAGATGACTAAACTTATGAATATGTAGAAGAAGAAACATTCACAAAAATCCATGACATGACCTCTTCTTGATAGCTGTTGGAAAACTGCATGGAACTGACAGGGATTGTTTTGTTTAATAATAAATAAATAAATACATACATACATACATACATTATGCTGCTACCTCTGCTTTTCCCAAATACAATGTAGCCTACAGGTGTACCTTTCATCAGTCCAGTTGCAATGGATGGATGTGATGAATTAACCTGACAATAGCCAGATGAATGTCATTCGCTTAGTCCGCCTTAGCTTCACTCACATCCATCTGGGACCTCTTCCATTGAGAGTGATTTCTGCAACCTAATTTTATGGTTCAGCCAATCAGGACGAGCGGGAGTTTCATAGATGTGACATAGCCAGAAGCCGACTGTGAGACTGTTATCAGCGCCACGGGTTGGCTTCATGTGAGTGGTTGAAGTAGCACGCCAATAGATGACAGACAAGTGGCTTATTCAATCATATGCAAGCATTTTTGATTAGGCCCAGCCTTCTGAAGCAAGACTTCAATGGATCGGTTCCAGATGGATGAGTGGAGCTTGAAGTGAGCGTAAATTCATCTGGCTATTGTCAGGTTAGTGATGAACTGCCCTACTTGTGATTGTTCAGAGATTTTAAAGGTTTTATAACAATGCTACAAATTTTTTGGCAAGTGCTACAAATCTATTCACCTTTGCAGCCAGTGCAAAACACACATTCCAAAACAAGCATACACAAAAGTTTTAAGAGTGGGGGATGGAGTAAAAGATGGAGACAAATTCATTAATATGATTTATTTTCGCGGAATGGATGTACAGGACTGAGCGGCGGTCATATTTTGTACCGCTATGCAGTACATCTAGTTAATAAAGTAAGTGAACATTGTAACTTTATTTTGGCCAACAACATTTTCTAGAAGAAACACTACTTTTTTCTCATTCAATGAATGTTCCTAGATCAACTTTAGCTTGTGTGAGCAGCTTGACATGCAGTGTTGGGAACGTTACTTTAAAAAAGTAATTAGTTACAAGTAGTACTCACTACTTGTTCCAAAAAGTAACTGAGTTAGTAACTGAACTAGAAAATGTAATTTCGAGGAAATTACCAGTGCATGAAAATAAACATACTGTATATTAACATAAAATGCCAAACAAACTTTTATTTGGAAACAGTTGGCAGGAGTCATAGTTGATAACAACTGACAGTTGAAATGGCTGAACAGTTAAATAGTTGAGTAGTTTAAATAGTTAAATTAAGAAAGCGCTATTTCAAAAATGGAGTTTGGGAGAAAAAAACTAAAAGGACTAGGTCAGATAACGTACAGAACCTGTTGCTATCCTGTGTCTGTTGAGGGGTCCACGACCCCTGGCACCCTTGACCGGCAATCATGCATTATTTCTAAGATAACACACTTTATGTCTACAACTCTGTCCACATAGTACTTTTCGAATCCGTGGAAGTTGGAGGCCATAAATTAATGGGTTTAATAGTGGGGGAAAAATCAGAAATTGTATAGCCAATGCATTACGTACACCAATTGGAAGATTTAGTGAACCATCCCAGCTGTAAAATACATCAAACAATGCAGTCACAATATATATGACCATAACCACTATATATGAACACAAGTTTTACTGAATTTTTTTCTACCCTCACTGGATGATGTACAAATTTTGACAATATGAGCATAAGAAACTAAAGTTAAGACAAACTGTATAAGATATACTGTAATAAACACCATGCTCCATACCTGGTTGGCTTTTGCTTTATAACATCCCAGCATTAGCATTGAAGGATTGTCACAGAATAGTTTATGGATGTAAGATCTACAAATGGGTATTCTAGAAGTAAGGAGAATAACTATTGCTGACGACAAAAGAGGGTAGGACCAGGCTAACACAAGCAACTTTGACACGGCACGTGCAGTCAAAATGCTGTGGTATTGCAGTGGTCTGCAAATTGCCACATAGCGATCATAAGACATCACTGTTAAAACTGACATTTCACACAGTGCAGAGCTATAAATCACATATGTTTGAAGCAGGCACCAACTGTAGCTTATCATGTGAATATCAGATTGCAAGTCCAGCAAAAATTTGGGATAAAAACCAACAGTCCCGTAAAGTCCATTTGCACACAGATTACAGATGAAAATGTACATGGGCTCATGGAGGCTTTTATCCACTGTCACAATAAAGATCAAAGTTAAGTTGACTATAATAATGAGGATGTAAAGGACAAACGCCAACAAGAAGTACAGAGGCTTGTAAACTCCTGAGTCCTGCAGCCCAGAAAGAATAAAGAATTTAAAAGTAGAAACGTTTTCCATGATTTCAGGCATATTTTCCATGTAATACTGTAATATGTTGTAACATCATGAAGTAGCATTTAAACATATCCACATACAATAATATACCAAGTAACATTTCATGTAGCAAGACTATTATGTATGATTGATTTTTGATCAAAGTTACATTCACATATTGATGTTTGAAGGTGTATCTAGCAGTTGCGGTTCAGTGGCTACTATTTGTTCCATCATGAATACATAGCTCATTTATACCGTAACCTCCGCCTTAGGGACTTACATGGGTTTCCACTAATGAACACAGCGAAATACCAGTGGAACTACACAGAGCAGTACATGCATGACCGTCACATGGTGTTGCCACCTGCTATGTGCATAAAAATAAAGCATTCCATCTCCATCCCCTACAATTCCTACTAAACAACACATCACAGTAACATTTAGGCTACTTCAACATGGATGAATTTATTAATAGCATAGGTTACGATATGATAAAAATTAGAAATGATATGATATACCCTTAATTAACAAAGTTTTCATGAAGTCTGGAGGGGCAAGCGATCTGCAATCTGTCGGCAGAGGTGGAAAGTAACAAATTACATTTATTCACGTTACTGTAGTGAGTAGTTTTTTTTGTGTAGGCCTACTTTGTATTTTTTTTAAGTAGTTTTTAAAATGGGGAATTTTATTTTTTACTTTATTACATTTTGAGTGAAGTATTGAACTTCGCTACATCACAAATCCCATCCATTACTGAGTAAAAAAAAAGACTAAGGACAACCGAAAGGAAGGGGGAAAATTGTGCCCGGTGTTGCATGGCAACTGGCACCCATGTTAATTGGCTGCGTTGGTAACGTTTCACGAGTGATGACGTTTCTTCGACAGACGTGGCCGCTTGCAGATTTGTCACTTTCTGATGGAAACTGGAGACAAACAAATACAAATATGCATGACATATTTAAACTCAAAATTGTCTGTAGTACGCTACATGCACTGGACCATGAATGTGCCACCAAAAAAATAAATACCGGTGTAACCCTCATAAAATTAGGGCAACTAATATAGATGCAATTACATGTATCTTCCTATGGAGGGCGCTCTATGTGTTAGAAGACTAGAGCATCCTACTAGCAAACATTCTCTCTCTACCAGCGATATATTTCCTGTGAACTTGCACCTGAAAGAGCTCCCGGATTTGAAGATAAATAATAACGAAATACTTTTTAAAAGTCAATACTTTACGTCTAGTTATATCCATAAGATATTAGTCTACCTCACACTCAACTTTGAATAAGAAAGAAAAGTGATTCTGTCGAGTTTACAGCAAATTGGAATTCCGGTGAGTAAAGCACGTTTTGCTAGTTTCTTACTAGCTAGCCATCTAGGAAAGGATGCAATTCATAAAAACATGTATATTTTGAATAAGTTGGTTGTAATATTTAATTCATAGTTATGTTACAATGCAATATGTTAAAATAGTCCTTGAAAAGGTTAAAAGGGAAAATGTTTTAGTGAATGGAAGTGTAAAATAGTCAAAGTCCAAAGTCAAAGTCAGCTTTATTGTCAATTTCTTCACATGTTCCAGACATACAAAGAGATCGAAATTACGTTTCTCACTATCCCACGGTGAAGACAAGACATATTTTACCAATTTTAAGTCCACAGACAAACATAACATTCAAGTAAACAAAAAAGTAAGTAAATAAGTAAATAAGAGGGCACATATAATAATGAAAAAATAAGAGCAGCAAAATTTTGTTGAAATTGTGCATAGACAGTCAATAAAATACTAGTGCAAAGTCAGGCCAATAAGAGGCTTGGGTAGTTCTGTTTGACCTAAGTAATAAAGAAAGTGGCATAGTGGTGCAAGTTATGTAAGAGCAGCAGAAGTGTTGTGTTTTCAGGACAACAACACCAAGTTGTAAAGTGTACAAGTGTTCAAGTGTGCAAGTGGAGTAGTGCAGGCGGCCATTGTGGGTCCAATGTCCAGGGATGTTATGTAGCTGAGGGTGGAGGGGGGAGAGGAGGGAGAGAGTTCAGCATCCTTACAGCTTGGTGTATGAAGCTGTTGGTGAGTCTGGTAGTCTTGCGGGGCGCAGGCTTCTGTACCTCTTCCCAGAGGGCAGTAGATCAAACAGATTGTGGCGGGGGTGACTTGCATCACTCACAATTTTGGTCGCCTCGGCGGGTGAGGTGGGTGGTGTAAATGTCCTTCAGGGAGGGGGAGTGAAGCACCAATGATCCTTCCAGCTGTGTTCACGGCGCGCTGCAGGGCTTTCCTGTTGTATTCAGTGCAGCTTCCGCCCCACACAGGGATACAGCTGGAGAGGATGCTCTCAATGGTGCCTCGGTAGAATGTGGTCATGATGGCTGGTGGAGCACTTGCTGCCTAAGTTTCGCTTAGGAAGTACAGGCGGCCGGGCTGAGCTCTCTTCGCCAGTGATGCAGTGTTGGTGGTCCAGGAGAGGTCTTCACTGATGTGCACCCCAGGAATTTGGTGCTGCTCGCTCTCTCCACCACAGCACCGTCGATGGTCAGTGGCAGGTGTTGGGTGTGACCTCTCGGAAGTCAACAACAATCTCTTTGGTCTTGCTGGCGTTCAGCAGGAGGTTGTTGTCCCTGCACCACGTGGTCAGATGGTCGACCTCCAACCTGTATTGAGTCTAAATTAAGCCCTTGGTGATGAGACCCACCAGAGTTGTGTCGTCAGCAAATTTCACTATGTGATTGTTGCTGTAGGTTGCAGTGCAGTCATCGTCAGCAGGGTGAAGAGCAGCGGACTGAGCACGCAGCCTTGGGGGGCCCCTGTGCTCAGTGTGATGCTGCTTGAGGTATTGTTGCCAACACGCACTACTTGGGGCCTCTGACAGAGGAAGTCCAGTAGCCAGTTGCAGAGGTAGGTACTGAGTCCCAGTTTGTCAAGTTTGCAGATGAGTTGTTGTGGTATTATGGTGTTGAATGCAGAACTGAAGTCTATAAACAGCAATCTCACATATGAGTCTCTTTTTCCAGGTGGGTGAGGGCTGGGTGGAGGGCAGAGCAGATTGCATCCTCTGTAGACCGCTTGGCTCGGTATGCAAACTGGAAGGGGTCCAGGGTGGGGGAGAATGGCTTTGATATGTGACATGACAAGCCGCTCAAAAAGCACTTCATGATGATGGGTGTCAGTGCCACAGGGCGGTAGTCATTGAAGCAGGATGGAGCAGTTTTCTTCGGCACAGGTATGATGGTGGCAGCTTTGAAACATGATGGGACGATG
>NW_025962975.1:0-7700 GCF_017589495.1 Alosa alosa
ATCATGCATTTCAAATGTCTAGGCGTGAATAAAAAATAATTTGGACAATATCTGACATATTTTGAAATTTGTCAAAATCTGTCTTTTTCCTGACCCCGGACCTTATGTGAAAACTAAGAAAATCTGAAAAGTCCGAAAAAAAATCAGACCAATTTTTTTTCACTTTTTTTTGCCATAGATCATGCATTTCACATGTCTAGGCGTGAAATTAAAAAATAATTTGGACAATATCTGACATATTTTGAAATTTGTCAAAATCTGTCTTTTTTCCTGACCCCGGACCTTATGTGAAAACTAAGAAAATCTGAAAAGTCTGAAAAAAATCAGACAATTTTTTTTTCACTTTTTTTGCCATAGATCATGCATTTCACATGTCTAGACGTGAATTAAAAATAATTTGGACAATATCTGACATATTTTGAAATTTGTCAAAATCTGTCTTTTTCCTGACCCGGACCTTATGTGAAAACTAAGAAAATCTGAAAAGTATGAAAAAAAATCAGACAATTTTTTTTTCACTTTTTTTGCCATAGATCATGCATTTCACATGTCTAGGCGTGAAATAAAAATAATTTGGACAATATCTGACATATTTTGAAATTTGTCAAAAATCTGTCTTTTTCCTGACCCGGACCTTATGTGAAAACTAAGAAAATCTGAAAAGTCGAAAAAATCAGACAATTTTTTTTTCTTTTTTGCCATAGATCATGCATTTCACATGTCTAGACGTGAAATAAAAAATAATTTGGACAATATCTGACATATTTTGAAATTTGTCAAAATCTGTTTTTTTTCCTGACCCCGGACCTTATGTGAAAACTAAGAAAATCTGAAAAGTACGGAAAAAATCAGACAATTTTTTTTTCACTTTTTTTGCCATAGATCATGCATTTCACATGTCTAGAAGTGAAATAAAAAATAATTTGGACAATATCTGACATATTTTGAAATTTGTCAAAATCTGTCTTTTTTCCTGACCCCGGACCTTATGTGAAAACTAAGAAAATCTGAAAAGTCGAAAAAAAATCAGACAATTTTTTTTTCACTTTTTTTGCCATAGATCATGCATTTCAAATGTCTAGACGTGAATTAAAAAATAATTTGGACAATATCTGACATATTTTGAAATTTGTCAAAATCTGTCTTTTTCCTGACCCGGACCTTATGTGAAAACTAAGAAAATCTGAAAAGTCCGAAAAAAATCAGACAATTTTTTTTTCTTTTTTTTGCCATAGATCATGCATTTCACATGTCTAGGCGTGAATTAAAAATAATTTGGACAATATCTGACATATTTTGAAATTTGTCAAAATCTGTCTTTTTTCCTGACCCCGGACCTTATGTGAAAACTAAGAAAATCTGAAAAAGTCGAAAAAAATCAGACAATTTTTTTTTTCACTTTTTTTGCCATAGATCATGCATTTCACATGTCTAGGCGTGAATTAAAAATAATTTGGACAATATCTGACATATTTTGAAATTTGTCAAAATCTGTCTTTTTTCCTGACCCGGACCTTATGTGAAAACTAAGAAAATCTGAAAAGTCCGAAAAAAATCAGACCAATTTTTTTTTTTCACTTTTTTGCCATAGATCATGCATTTCACATGTCTAGACGTGAATTAAAAATAATTTGGACAATATCTGACACATTTTGAAATTTGTCAAAATCTGTCTTTTTTCCTGACCCCGGACCTTATGTGAAAACTAAGAAAATCTGAAAAGTCGGAAAAAAATCAGACAATTTTTTTTCACTTTTTTTGCCATAGATCATGCATTTCACATGTCTAAGCGTGAATTAAAAATAATTTGGACAATATCTGACATATTTTGAAATTTGTCAAAATCTGTCTTTTTTTCCTGACCCGGACCTTATGTGAAAACTAAGAAAATCTGAAAAGTCCGAAAAAAAATCAGACCAATTTTTTTTTTCACTTTTTTTGCCATAGATCATGCATTTCACATGTCTAGGCGTGAATTAAAAAATAATTTGGACAATATCTGACATATTTTGAAATTTGTCAAAATCTGTCTTTCCTGACCCGGACCTTATGTGAAAACTAAGAAAATCTGAAAAGTCCGAAAAAAAATCAGACAATTTTTTTTTTTCACTTTTTTGCCATAGATCATGCATTTCACATGTCTAGGCGTGAATTAAAAAATAATTTGGACAATATCTGACATATTTTGAAATTTGTCAAAATCTGTCTTTTTTCCTGACCCGGACCTTATGTGAAAACTAAGAAAATCTGAAAAGTCCGAAAAAAAATCAGACCATTTTTTTTTCACTTTTTTTTGCCATAGATCATGCATTTCACATGTCTAGGCGTGAATTAAAAAATAATTTGGACAATATCTGACATATTTTGAAATTTGTCAAAATCTGTCTTTTTCCTGACCCGGACCTTATGTGAAAACTAAGAAAATCTGAAAAGTCGAAAAAAAAAATCAGACAATTTTTTTTTTTTTTTTTGCCATAGATCATGCATTTCAAATGTCTAGACGTGAATTAAAAAATAATTTGGACAATATCTGACATATTTTGAAATTTGTCAAAATCTGTCTTTTTTCCTGACCCCGGACCTTATGTGAAAACTAAGAAAATCTGAAAAGTATGAAAAAAATAAGACCAATTTTTTTTTTTTTTTTTTGCCATAGATCATGCATTTCACATGTCTAGGCGTGAAATAAAAAATAATTTGGACAATATCTGACATATTTTGAAATTTGTCAAAATCTGTCTTTTTCTGACCCGGACCTTATGTGAAAACTAAGAAAATCTGAAAAGTCGAAAAAAAATCAGACAATTTTTTTTTCACTTTTTTTTTTCCATAGATCATGCATTTCACATGTCTAGGCGTGAATTAAAAATAATTTGGACAATATCTGACATATTTTTGAAATTTGTCAAAATCTGTCTTTTTCCTGACCCGGACCTTATGTGAAAACTAAGAAAATCTGAAAAGTCGAAAAAATCAGACAATTTTTTTTTTCACTTTTTTTTGCCATAGATCATGCATTTCACATGTCTAGGCGTGAATTAAAAAAATAATTTGGACAATATCTGACATATTTTGAAATTTGTCAAAATCTGTCTTTTTCCTGACCCGGACCTTATGTGAAAACTAAGAAAATCTGAAAAGTCGAAAAAAAATCAGACAATTTTTTTTTTCTTTTTTTTTGCCATAGATCATGCATTTCAAATGTCTAGGCGTGAATTAAAAATAATTTGGACAATATCTGACATATTTTGAAATTTGTCAAAATCTGTCTTTTCCTGACCCGGACCTTATGTGAAAACTAAGAAAATCTGAAAAGTCCGAAAAAAAAATCAGACAATTTTTTTTTTTCACTTTTTTGCCATGCCATAGATCATGCATTTCAAATGTCTAGGCGTGAATTAAAAATAATTTGGACAATATCTGACATATTTTGAAATTTGTCAAAATCTGTCTTTTTCCTGACCCGGACCTTATGTGAAAACTAAGAAAATCTGAAAAGTCGAAAAAAAAAAATCAGACAATTTTTTTTTCACTTTTTTGCCATAGATCATGCATTTCACATGTCTAGGCGTGAATTAAAAAATTTTTGGACAATATCTGACATATTTTGAAATTTGTCAAAATCTGTCTTTTCCTGACCCCGGACCTTATGTGAAAACTAAGAAAATCTGAAAAGTCGAAAAAAATCAGACCAATTTTTTTTTTTTTTTTTTGCCATAGATCATGCATTTCAAATGTCTAGGCGTGAATAAAAAATAATTTGGACAATATCTGACATATTTTGAAATTTGTCAAAATCTCTTTTTCCTGACCCGGACCTTATGTGAAAACTAAGAAAATCTGAAAAGTATCGAAAAAAAAATCAGACAATTTTTTTTTTTCACTTTTTTTTGCCATAGATCATGCATTTCACATGTCTAGGCGTGAATTAAAAATAATTTGGACAATATCTGACATATTTTGAAATTTGTCAAAATCTGTCTTTTTTCCTGACCCGGACCTTATGTGAAAACTAAGAAAATCTGAAAAGTATGAAAAAAATCAGACCAATTTTTTTTTTCACTTTTTTTTGCCATAGATCATGCATTTCACATGTCTAGGCGTGAATTAAAAATAATTTGGACAATATCTGACATATTTTGAAATTTGTCAAAATCTGTCTTTTTTCCTGACCCGGACCTTATGTGAAAACTAAGAAAATCTGAAAAGTCCGAAAAAAATCAGACCAATTTTTTTTCACTTTTTTTTGCCATAGATCATGCATTTCAAATGTCTAGGCGTGAATTAAAAAATAATTTGGACAATATCTGACATATTTTGAAATTTGTCAAAATCTGTCTTTTCCTGACCCCGGACCTTATGTGAAAACTAAGAAAATCTGAAAAGTCGAAAAAAAAAAATCAGACAATTTTTTTTTTCTTTTTTTTTGCCATAGATCATGCATTTCAAATGTCTAGGCGTGAATTAAAAAATAATTTGGACAATATCTGACATTTTTGAAATTTGTCAAAATCTGTCTTTTTCCTGACCCGGACCTTATGTGAAAACTAAGAAAATCTGAAAAGTCGAAAAAAAATCAGACATTTTTTTTTCACTTTTTTTGCCATAGATCATGCATTTCACATGTCTAGGCGTGAATTAAAAAATAATTTGGACAATATCTGACATATTTTGAAATTTGTCAAAATCTGTCTTTTTCCTGACCCCGGACCTTATGTGAAAACTAAGAAAATCTGAAAAGTATGAAAAAATCAGACCATTTTTTTTTCACTTTTTTTTGCCATAGATCATGCATTTCAAATGTCTAGGCGTGAATTAAAAATAATTTGGACAATATCTGACATATTTTGAAATTTGTCAAAAAATCTGTCTTTTTCCTGACCCGGACCTTATGTGAAAACTAAGAAAATCTGAAAAGTACGTGAAAAAAAAATCAGACAATTTTTTTTTCACTTTTTTGCCATAGATCATGCATTTCAAATGTCTAGGCGTGAATTAAAAATAATTTGGACAATATCTGACATATTTTGAAATTTGTCAAAATCTGTCTTTTCCTGACCCCGGACCTTATGTGAAAACTAAGAAAATCTGAAAAGTCGAAAAAAAAAATCAGACCAATTTTTTTTTCACTTTTTGCCATAGATCATGCATTTCACATGTCTAGGCGTGAATTAAAAAATAATTTGGACAATATCTGACATATTTTGAAATTTGTCAAAATCTGTCTTTTCCTGACCCGGACCTTATGTGAAAACTAAGAAAATCTGAAAAGTCCGAAAAAAAAAAATCAGACAATTTTTTTTCACTTTTTTGCCATAGATCATGCATTTCACATGTCTAGGCGTGAATTAAAAATAATTTGGACAATATCTGACATATTTTGAAATTTGTCAAAATCTGTCTTTTTTCCTGACCCGGACCTTATGTGAAAACTAAGAAAATCTGAAAAGTCGAATTAAAAAAAAAATCAGACAATTTTTTTTTTTCACTTTTTGCCATAGATCATGCATTTCAAATGTCTAGGCGTGAATTAAAAATAATTTGGACAATATCTGACATATTTTGAAATTTGTCAAAATCTGTCTTTTTTCCTGACCCGGACCTTATGTGAAAACTAAGAAAATCTGAAAAGTCGAAAAAAATCAGACATGCATTTTTTTTTTTTCATTTTTTTTGCCATAGATCATGCATTTCAAATGTCTAGGCGTGAATTAAAAATAATTTGGACAATATCTGACATATTTTGAAATTTGTCAAAATCTGTCTTTTTCCTGACCCGGACCTTATGTGAAAACTAAGAAAATCTGAAAAGTCGAAAAAAAATCAGACCAATTTTTTTTCACTTTTTTTGCCATAGATCATGCATTTCAAATGTCTAGGCGTGAATTAAAAATAATTTGGACAATATCTGACATATTTTGAAATTTGTCAAAATCTGTCTTTTTCCTGACCCGGACCTTATGTGAAAACTAAGAAAATCTGAAAAGTCGAAAAAAATCAGACAATTTTTTTCACTTTTTTGCCATAGATCATGCATTTCACATGTCTAGGCGTGAATTAAAAATAATTTGGACAATATCTGACATATTTTTGAAATTTGTCAAAATCTGTCTTTTTCCTGACCCGGACCTTATGTGAAAACTAAGAAAATCTGAAAAGTCGAAAAAAATCAGACAATTTTTTTTTTTTTTTTTTGCCATAGATCATGCATTTCAAATGTCTAGGCGTGAATTAAAAAATAATTTGGACAATATCTGACATATTTTGAAATTTGTCAAAATCTGTCTTTTTCCTGACCCGGACCTTATGTGAAAACTAAGAAAATCTGAAAAGTCCGAAAAAAAAATCAGACAATTTTTTTTTCACTTTTTTTTTTGCCATAGATCATGCATTTCAAATGTCTAGGCGTGAATTAAAAATAATTTGGACAATATCTGACATATTTTGAAATTTGTCAAAATCTGTCTTTTCCTGACCCGGACCTTATGTGAAAACTAAGAAAATCTGAAAAAAGTCGAAAAAATCAGACCAATTTTTTTCACTTTTTTTTGCCATAGATCATGCATTTCAAATGTCTAGGCGTGAATTAAAAAATAATTTGGACAATATCTGACATATTTTGAAATTTTGTCAAAATCTGTCTTTTTTTCCTGACCCCGGACCTTATGTGAAAACTAAGAAAATCTGAAAAGTCGAAAAAAAAATCAGACAATTTTTTTTTTTTTTTTTTTGCCATAGATCATGCATTTCAAATGTCTAGGCGTGAATTAAAAATAATTTGGACAATATCTGACATATTTTGAAATTTGTCAAAATCTGTCTTTTTTCCTGACCCGGACCTTATGTGAAAACTAAGAAAATCTGAAAAAGTCCGAAAAAAAATCAGACCAATTTTTTTTTTCACTTTTTTTGCCATAGATCATGCATTTCAAATGTCTAGGCGTGAATTAAAAATAATTTGGACAATATCTGACATATTTTGAAATTTGTCAAAATCTGTCTTTTTCCTGACCCGGACCTTATGTGAAAACTAAGAAAATCTGAAAAGTCGAAAAAAAATCAGACAATTTTTTTTCACTTTTTTTCCATAGATCATGCATTTCAAATGTCTAGGCGTGAATTAAAAATAATTTGGACAATATCTGACATATATTTTGAAATTTGTCAAAATCTGTCTTTTTCCTGACCCCGGACCTTATGTGAAAACTAAGAAAATCTGAAAAGTATGAAAAAAATCAGACCAATTTTTTTTTTTTTTTTTGCCATAGATCATGCATTTCACATGTCTAGGCGTGAAATAAAAAATAATTTGGACAATATCTGACATATTTTGAAATTTGTCAAAATCTGTCTTTCCTGACCCGGACCTTATGTGAAAACTAAGAAAATCTGAAAAGTCCGAAAAAAATCAGACAATTTTTTTTTTTTTTTTTTTTGCCATAGATCATGCATTTCAAATGTCTAGGCGTGAATTAAAAATAATTTGGACAATATCTGACATATTTTGAAATTTGTCAAAATCTGTCTTTTTCCTGACCCGGACCTTATGTGAAAACTAAGAAAATCTGAAAAGTCGAAAAAAATCAGACCATTTTTTTTTTCACTTTTTTTTGCCATAGATCATGCATTTCACATGTCTAGGCGTGAATTAAAAAATAATTTGGACAATATCTGACATATTTTGAAATTTGTCAAAATCT
>NW_025962976.1:0-7686 GCF_017589495.1 Alosa alosa
GATTCTGGCTAGCCAGCCGCTAACTCCAGCAAGGTCTGGCGGTGAAGTGCGCCATTGCGTCGGGCGTCGAAAACGTAAGTAGCGTAGGTGCCGCCAGTGTAACCTCAGCAGCTGCCGCGACTTGTGGCCAAAAACCAACTGCGCGGTGCGCGTAGCTATTACCCCTATCATGGTCAGGGATAGTGAGGTGAAAACACTGAGGCATAGCTGCTGATTTCCTACGAGGCGACACTAGTCACGTGAGGCTACATGTGAATCGACCCCCGCGCTGTGGGCTCTGCGCTAACTGCGGTTAGTATATGATTCTGGCTAGCCAACGCCTAGCTCCATGACCAGCAAGGTCTGGCCGAGGCGGTGGCGCCCGTGCGTCCGGGCGTCAGAAAACATGGGCGCATGGGGTGCCATGATCTAACACCGCGCTGCGACCGTAAAAACCAACTGCACCCGGTGCACTTGTGGCTATTACCCCTATCATAGTCGAGGGATAGTGGTAAACACTTTAGAGGCATAGCTGCCTGATTTCCACCGAGGCGACACTAGTCGCGTAGGAGGCGGCTCGTAATGAATCCGACCCCCATGTGGAAGCCGCGCTAACTGCGGTTCGTTATATGATTCTGGCCTAATAACCGCCTAGCTCAGCGGCCTGCAGGGTCACTGCGAAGACGGGGTGTGGCGCCATTGATCGGCGTCAGAAAACATAGGGGCGCATGGGGTGCGGTGTACCCAACGCTGCACGACTTGTGGCCAAAACCAACTGCACCCCGGTGCTTGTGGCTATTACCCCTATCATGGTCGGGATGGTGGGGTGAAAACACTGAGGCATAGCTGCCTGATTTCCCGCACGAGGCGACACTAGTCACGCTAGGGAGGCTCACATGTAGATCGACCCCCGCGCATGGAAACCGCTAACTGCGGATTAAGTATATGATTCTGGCCTAGCCAACCGCCCTAGCTCCCCGGCTTAAGGTCTGGCGAAGGCGGGGTGGCGCCATTAACGTCGGGCGTCCAGAAAACATGGAAGCGCATGGGGTGCCGTGTAACACCAAGCAGCTGCGACTTGTGGCCAAAACCAACTGCACCCGGTGCGCGGCTATTACCCCTATCATAGTCAGGGATAGTGAGTGAAAACACTGAGGCATAGCTGCCTGATTTTCCACGAGGCGACACTGATCCGCGCTGAGCTCACATGTGAATCGGCCCCCCGTGGAAACCGCGTAACTGCGGTTATTATATGGTCTGGCCCTAGCCAGCCGCCAAACTCATGACGCAAAGGTCACAGCGAGGCGGGGTAAAGCCATTCGTCGGGCGTCAGAAAACATGGGCGCGTAAGGTGCCTCCAGTCTAACAACAGCATGCTGCCGCGACTTTGTGGCCAAAACCACTGCACCCGGTTGCACTTGGTAGCTATTTACCCCTATCATAGTCAGGGGATAGTGAGTGAAAACACTGAGGCGCAAGCTGCCTGATTTCCACACGAGGGGCGACACTAATCCGCGTAAGGCTCACATGTGAATCGACCCCGCGCATGTGGAAGCCGCGCTAACTGCGGTTAAGTATATGATTCCTTCTTAACCGCCCAACTCGCGGCCTTAAGGTCACAGCGAGGGCGGGGTAAAGCCATTAGCGTCGGGCGTCCAGAAAACATGGGCGCGTAGGTGCCGCCAGTGTAACACCAGCTGCTTACGACTTGTGGCCAAAACCAACTGCACCCGGTTGCCTTGGCTAATACCCCCTATCTGGCAACAACCTAGCAACCACCAGAATATGACCACAGTAACCACCATGGCAACCACGGTATTTAGCATAGTAAGCCATATGTACCCCAGCGGCTATATATTTACTCACCTGACCAACATATGTGTGTTTTTGGCCCAAAAATTTGAAAATGGCTAAATGTTAAATCGCCAAAAAAGTAGTTTGCCGACACATTGGCGTTACAGCTAGAGATGAAACTTTGCACGCGCTCCATCTGGGTCATGTGCAGAAGGTACGACTTGAATTTCAGCCTCGTAGCTCCATGCTACCACCCACAGGTCAACCTCTGAAGTGGGAATGGTCAACTTTTTATGTTTTTCCTTCACAGTTTTTTTTGTGGATATCTCAGGATCTCACTTTTGGAACAGTTGTCAGGGCCTCTAGGCGGTGCCTTGCGTCTTGGTCCCATCTCTCTAGCACCCTAAGCGTTACCCGAGGCAGAAGAGGAGAAACCTTATGCGTTTCAAACCGTTTATCTCTTCGAGGAATATTACCCCTCTCAAGCTGAGCCTGGCTTGTTTGTGCGTCCGTTGTTAAACATATTCTGATTTCATACTGTTCGGACCAACATAAGGAGTTTTTTTGGCTAAAAATGTAAAATTGGCAAAATGTTAAATGCCAAAAAAAAGTAGTTTTTGCAGGCACATTGCTTTGCGTTACAGCTAGAGATGAAACTTTGCGCTCCATCTGGTCATGTGCGAAGGTCTGACTTGAATTTCAGACTCGTAGCTCCATGCTACCACCCACAGGTCCCACCTCTGAAATGGGAATGGTCAACTTTTTTATGTTTTTCCTACACAGTTTTTTTGTGGATGTCTCAAATCCCACTTTTTGGAACAGTTGTCAGGGTCCTCTAGGCGGTACCTTGTGTCTTGGTCCATCCCTCCTAGCACCCTAGCGTTACCGAGGCAGAAGAAACCTTGTACGTTTCAAACCGTTTATCTCCTTCGGGGAATAATCCACCCTCCAAGCTGAGCCTGGTTTGTTTGTGACGTCCCGTTGTTAAGCATATTCTGATTTCATACTGATCGGACCAACATAAGGGAGTTTTTGGCTAAAAAATTAAAAGTGGCAAAATGTTAAATCGCCAAAAAAGTAGTTTTTGCAGGCATTGCTTTGCGTTACAGCTAGAGATGAAACTTTGCACGCTCCATCTGGGTAATGTGCAGAAGGTCTGACTTGAATTTCAGACTCGTAGCTCCATGCTACCACCCACAGGTCCACCTCTGAAGTGGGAATGGTCAACTTTTTTTTATCAAACTAGCTAACACCCTCTATGCTTTAAGCCCCCCAACACAAAGTGGCAAAACCCCCCTCTGGGTACCACCCCCACGGACAACCAGGCTTAAGCACCCGATAAGTACTGGTGCACTGTGCCCCATAAGCTAACCTCGCATAGGGGTTAAAGCCTTAAACAGAGCGAAAAAATCTCAAACCCATGGTATACCCTCTGGTTCATTATATGATTCGGCCCTAACAAACCTCCAGGCTAACTCAAGAGTCATATGTGATGAACATGTAACAGACTGTCATTCTCCCATACTGCCACTAAGGAGCCCAAGACGAAAAGCAGCTAACTCAAGACTTCGTATGTGATGGAAAATGTAACAGACTGTCATTCTCCCATACTGCCACTAACTGCCACTAAAGGGGTTTAAGACTGAAAAAAGTCATTCTCCTAACTCACTAGACTTTCGCTAAGTATGTGATGGAAAATGTAACAGACTGTCATTCTCCCCACTGCTAAGCCACTAAGGGGGCCAAGACTGAAAAAGCGCTAACTCAAGATTAGTATGTGATGGAAAATGTAACAGAGCTGTCATTCTCCCCATACTGCCACTAAGGGGGCCAGACTGAAAACCCGCTAAGTCAAGACTTCATTATGTGATGGAAAATGTAACAGACTGTCATTCTCCATACTGCCACTAAGGGGGCCAAGACTGAAAAAAGCGCTAACTCAAGACTGTATGTGATGGAAAATGTAACAGACTGTCATTCTCCCATACTGCCACTAAGGGGCCAAGAGTGAAAACCGCTAAGTCAAAGAGTAGGTATGTGATGGAAAATGTAACAGACTGTCATTCTCCCCATACTGCCACTAAAGGGGCCAAGAGTGAAAACCAGCTAAGTCAAGAGTGCATTATGTGATGAACATGTCCATTAGCTCTTGGTTCACATCACGATTCTGGCCCTAGCCAACCGCCTATCTCAGCGGCCTTAAGGTCCTGGCGAGGCGGGGGGGTGGCGTTAACGTCGGGCGTCAAAAATTAATCTAGAATCTCACCCGATCCTGGCCCCCCCCCCAAACACACACACATTAGCTTAAGCTAAGGCCTTGTGAGAGACCTACTAGCTACTGTGTCCCGGACCCGGGCGGGGAGGAAGGCCTGGGGATGAGTGCTTGTGCTCAGGCACGGGCTCAACTTGGGCCTAGGAGCAGGGGAGAGAGACACAGAGAGCTGCGCTAGACCCCCCACCAAGCACAGCCACACACCTGCCTTGGCAGGTGATAGAGGGACAGAGAGGGGCCTGTTGCTCAGAGGGAGGCTCCAGCTGCTCAGAGGCCCCAACTTGTATTATTATTACATTATTATTATTAAAGTTGGGCCTAGATGCTGTGCCTAGATGCTTGGGCCTAGATGCTGTGCTATACCCACTGCAGCACCCCACACACACACACACCCACCCACAGGCCCCAGCTGCTCACAGGGCTCAAAGACTCCTCTCTGTCCCCCCTGTGGGCGTGTGTGTGAGCCTGGGGGCATTACCCTGTATCCTACATCTAAGCTTAACCCCCAATTAATACTGCAGAGACAGAGGCCCAACCTCTTCCCTATCCCTTTTTTCCACAGCTAGCACAACCTAGACTCTGTTCTCCCAAAATTAATTTACAATCTAACCCAATCCTCCCAGCTTAGGCTGAGGCCTTGTGAGGAGCCCTACTAGCTACTGCTGACCTCTGACTTGACCCCTGATGCTTGGAGGCTTGGGAAAGGTGCTTGTGCTCTACGAGGGCTGCAGCTACTCACTGAGGCCCAAACTTAGGCGAGGCGTGTCCAGAGGCCTACTAGCTACAGCTTGACCTCTGGTTTGACCCCTGGCTTGGAGGGCACAGAGGCCCTAGGAGACAGTGCATGTTCTCACACAGGCTGCAGCTGCTCACAAGGGCTCAAAGACTCCTCTCTGTCCCCTCTTGGCGTGTGTCTGAGCCTGGGGCATTACCCTGTATCCCTACTCACTAAACTTAGCCCAAATTAAACAGCTAATCAAACTAGCTAACACCCTCTATGCTAAGCCCGCCAACACAAAGTGGCAAACACCCCCCCCCCTCTGGGTACCACCCCCCACGGACAACCAGGCAAGCACCGATAAGTACTGGTGCACTGTGCCCAAGCTAACCTGTAAGGGTTAAAGCCTTAAGCAGAGCGAAAAATCTCAAACCCATGGTATACCTGCGGGTTAGTATATGATTCGGCCCTAGCAAACCTCAGGCTAACTCAAAAGTCATATGTGATGAACATGTAACAGACTGTCATTCTCCCATGCCACTAAGGGGCCAAGACATGTAACTCAAGACTTCATTATGTGATGGAAAATGTAACACTGTCATTCCCCTTACTGCCACTAAGGGGCCAAGAGTGAAAACCAGCTAAGTCAAGACTTAGGTATGTGATGGAAAATGTAAACAGACTGTCATTCTCCCATACTGCCACTAAGGGGCCAAGAGGTGAAAACCAGCTAAGTCAAGAGTTAGTATGTGATGGAAAATGTAACAGACTGTCATTCTCCCATACTGCCACTAAGGGGCCAAAGAGTGAAAACCAGCTAAGTCAAGAGTGGTATGTGATGAACATGTCACGTAGCTGTGGATTCACATACGATTCTGGCCCTAGCCAACACGCCTATCTCCAGCGGCCTAAGGTCTGGCGAGGCGGGGGTGGCGGCGTTAGCGTCGGGCGTCAAAAATTAATCTAGAATCTCACCCAATCCTGGCCCCCCCCCCCCCCCCAAACACACACACATTGGCTTAGGCTAAGGCCTTGTGAGAGGCCTACTAGCTACTGTGTCCGGGGCCGAGGCCGGGGAGAGGCCTGGGGATGAGTGCTTGTGCCAGGCAGACTCAGCTTGGGCTAGGAGGGCAGGGGAGACACAGAAGGCTCGCTAGACCCCCACCAAGCACAGCCACACACACTTGCCTGCAGCGCAGGTGATAGGAGGGACAGAGAGAGGGGCCTGTTGCTCAGAGGGCTCCAGCTGCTCAGAAGGCCCCAACTTATTATTATATTACATTATTATTATTAAGTTGGGCCTAGATGCTGTGCCTAATGCTTGGGCCTAGATGCTGTGCTATACCCACTGCAGCACCCCTACACACACACACACCCACCCACAGGCCCCAGCTGCTCACAGAGGCTCCAAAGACTCCTCTCTCTGTCCCCTCTGTGGCGTGTGTGTGAGCCTGGGAGCGATACCCTGCCCATCCACCATCTAGAAGCTTAACCCCAATTAATACACGAACAGGGGCCAACCTCTTCCTATCCCCTTTTCCACAGCTAGCACAACCTAGACTCTGTTCTCCCCAAAGAGTGTAATTTACAATCTAACCCAATCTCAGCCCAGGCTGAGGCCTTGTGAGAGGCCTACTAGCTATAACTTTGACCTCTACAGGCTTGACCCTGATGCTTGGAGGAGGCTTGGGGAAGGTGCTTGTGCTCCTGCGGGCTGCAGCTACTCACAGGAGGCCCAAGCTTAGGCAGAAGACTGTCCAGGAGGAGCCTACTAGCTACAGCTTGACCTCTGGTTTGACCCTGGCTTGGAGGCACAGAGAGGCCCTGGGAGACAGTGCATGTCTCACACAGGCTGCAGCTGCTCACAGAGGCTCCAAAGACTCCTCTCTGTCCCCTCTTGGCGTGTGTCTGGGCCTGGGAGCATTGCCTGTATCCTACTCCCACTAAACCTTGATTAAACTGCAGCTAATCAAACTAGCTAACACCCTCTATGCTAAGCCCATGACACAAAGTGGCAAAACCCCCCTCTGGGTACCACCCCCCACGGACAGCAGGCTTAAGCACCGATAAGTACTGGTGCACTGTGCTTGCCCCCTTAAGCTAACCTGCATGAGGTTAAAGCCTTAAGCAGAGCGAAAAATCTCAAACCCATGGGTATACCTGTAGGGTTAAACATATGATTCGGCCTAGCAAACCTCAAGCTAACTCAAGAGTCATTATGTAATGAACATGTAACAGACTGTCATTCTCCCATACTGCCACTAAGGGGCCAAGAGTGAAAACCAGCTAAGTCAAGAAAATTAGGTATGTGAGTGGAAAATGTAACAGACTGTCATTCTCCCATACTGCCACTAAGGGCCAAGGAGTGAAAACCAGCTAAGTCAAAGAGTGGTATGTGATGGAAAATGTAACAGACTGTCATTCTCCATACTGCCACTAAGGGGCCAAGAGTGAAAACCCGCTAAGTCAAGATTAGGTATGTGATGGAAAATGTCCTGCACGCTGGCTGCGGATTCACATCGATTCTGGCCTGGCAACCGCCTATCTCCGTATGAGTCACAGCGAGGCCAGGGGTGGCGTTGCGTCAGGCGTCAAAATTAATCTAGAGTCTCACCCGATCACCGGCGCCTCCCCCAAACACACACCACATTAGCTTAGAGCTAAGGCCTTGTGAGAGGCCACCTACTAGCTATGTGGAGACGGGCAGGAGAGGCCTGGGGATGAGTGCTTGTGCTCAGGCAGGCTCAGCAGGCCTAGGAGCAGGGAGAGACACAGAGGCTGCAGCTAGACCCCCCCACCAAGCACAGCCACCGCACACCTTGGGTGATGAGAGGACAGAGGGCCTGTTGCTCAGAGGCTCCAGCTGCTCAGAGAGGCCCCAACTTGGGCCTAGATGCTGTGCTATACCACTGCAGCACCCTAC
>NW_025962977.1:0-7676 GCF_017589495.1 Alosa alosa
TAATAATGGCCTTCAGTCCGCCTGCGTTGTTGGGTCTGTGTTTCATTTTCCTTTTGGTCCCTTTTTTTCATGGGGTTCAGGTCAAGTTTAGTTGGCTGGCCAATCAAGCACAGTAATAACATGGTAAGCAAAACCAGTTACTAGCAGTTTTGGTACTGTGGGCAAGGTGCCAAATCCTGCTGGAAAAGGAAATCAGAATTTCCATAAAGCTTGTCAGCAGATGGAAGCATGAGGTGCTCTAAAATCTCTGGACTTGATAAAACACAGTGGACAAACACTAGCAGATGACATGTCACACCAAATCATCATTGACTGTGGAAACATCAACCTGGACATCAAGTAACTTGGATTCTGTGCCTCTCCACTCTTCCTCCAGACACTTGATTGAATCCTGATATTCAAATTAAATGCAAAATTAGTTTTTATGTGAAAAGAGGAGTTTGGACCACTGAGCAACTGTCCAGTTCCGTCTCTCCTTAGCTAAGGTAAGACGCTCTTGTCTCTAATTCAGGAGTGACTTGACACTAGGAATATGCCAGTTGTAGCCCATTTTCTGGACACGTCTGTGTGTGGTGGCTCTTGATGCAGACTTCAGCCTCGGTCCACTCCTTGTGAAGTTCCCCCAAGTTCTTGAATTGGCTTTGCTCGACTGGTTTCTCAAGGCTGCGGTCATCAGTTTTGCCTGCACATCTTTTGCCACCACACTTTTCCTTTCCAGTAAACCTTCCATGAATATGCTTTGATATAGCAGTCTGTGAACACCCTGCCCTTTCAGCAATGACCTTCTGCAGCTTACCCTGCTTGTGGAAGGTGTCAATGAGTGTCTTCTGGACAACTATCAGCAGTCAGCAGTCTTTCCCATGATTGTGGTTGTGTTTACTGAAGACTAAGAGATAAAAGCCTCAGGAAACAGACATTTCTGTACTATACTGATAACTGATGATATAACTGATTTTTGATTGTCATGAGCTGTAAGCCATAATCATTGACACAAAATTGCTTGACATATTTCAATGAATCTAGAAAGATTCACTTTTTGAAATAAATTGTGTGTGTGTGGGGATTAACTTTTTCACAATATTCACATTTTTTGAGAGACACCATTATACCAACGCCACTCTACCGTGCTATATCGCTAAATCAATGAGGAAATGTCAATGAAAAAAAAACTTTGTCTTCTTGCACATTGACTGGAATTCACATACCATCTTCATAATAATAGCTTGCTGACATAAGCACTGGCATCAGGTCATTAGAGTTTCCTGAAACAGAGTTCCCCTGATACTGACACTTTTTGATGACCTGTCAGGGGATGAGGAAAAGCTTCACAGAGCACCACCTTCCAGCAGGACAATGACCCTAAACAAACACATGTGAGTGTGGTAAAAGTGTAATGCTTTCAAAATCCAGTGAATAAACACAACACTCACAAGCATTTCTTCTTGTGGGGTCCATGCCTGCATGAGGGATTTTTGATTAATCATGAGTAAAGAAGTAATCGCAAATGTTTGTCTCTGATCTCGACTAATAACAACGCACCCAGCAGCAATGTGAAAAATGGGGAACAAGGCATTTTCCATCTTTGTGTTCTCTTCCTTGTTCAATGGTAGTGCTGTCTACGAACCAGTAAAACAAGAGGACTCTTAGATCGGAAAAAAAAAACTCCACCGTGTATCTAACTATAGAGGCAAAGTATGCGACATGAAAAAAAAATCCAGACTCCCAGCCTGTGGAATGCCACACCACTATAAAACTCTGCTCACTGGATTGTTCTCAGCATTCGGAGCACTCGCTAGCTTCCCATGCACTGACCTAACCTGACTGCAGGACCTCAGCCTCTAACCATTGGTACAGTGTAACCTATGTTCCAACTTATTTTAAAACATTATTTGTAAGCAATCTTGAAAATGATTAACAGATATGTGATGATAGGATTGATAAAACTGCAATGCAATTGATAAAGAGTGCATGTGTATATTGTTAAAACAATAACATAATTATGCATTTATTTTTGTCTTTAACTACAGTCTGGACTGTGCACTAAGTCAACAAGGTAATTTCCTGATATAAGCTATTCTATTTGTTTTTCTCATTTAAAGTCAGTGTACATTGGTACGACGGAGTATTAGGGCCACACATGAAGAAAAAAAATATTTTTGCCATGGCGAGATTAAACTCGACATGTTGACTTTAAAGTCAGCATGTCGACATTAAACTCGACATTTCGAGAATAAAGTTGAAATGTAATGTCGACTTTAATCTCGACATATCGACTTTAAAGGTGCCATGTGTAAGAATTGATGTAAAAATATCCAAAAAATGAGCTACACGCATCAAAAGAATGAGAAGAAATAAGGGCGATGATGTAATTAAAAGAATGACAAGGTATAGTGCTGCAGAGATATCAACCTGAATTAGCATGCTAAATTACTAGCCACAGCCCGACAGGTGTATACTCTTTGGTTCAAGTACGCCCACAAGCCGTGCGAGTTATTCGTGTATTGCAGTTTGGCTGGCGGTTATGTTGCCCGCATACCGCCTCCCATGGCAGAAACTGGTATTATGACACCTGTCGGGCTGTGGCTAGTAATTTAGCATGCTAATACCTCAATTCTTACACATGGCACCTTTAAAGTCGCCATGTCGACATTAAACTCGACATTTCGAGAATAAAGTTGAAATATAATATCTACTTTAATCTCGACGTGTCGACTTTCAGATAGATTGCGTCTTGTCTGTTAACTACTCATTGCCGTCATCATGAAGTGCTGTATCTCGCGGTTGGAAATACCATGCACTATGCCATTTAGTATATAGCTAGAATAATACATGTATCCAATGATATGTTTCTATACAAAATGCTATTTCACTCTGTTTTACGTGGGTAAGGCCACCGCACATTCAAATAACTGCCCTTCATGAACCAGGCCGTCACTCTCCATAGGTTAACTAATTTCTCTAAAACTGCTTTTCCATGTCTCACCTGCAATAAACATAGGAGGCTATAAACACAGGTATAGCCTAAGCATATATACTATTTTGATCCTGTGAGGGAACATGTATACTTGTATACTTTATTTATGCACTGTGTGTGCATATGTGTGCATGTAGGCTACTAGTACATGGGGTGGTCGGGAGGAGGACAGCTTCATTCGTCCCTAGACATTCAGCAATAGGCTGTTTTGCATCCAATACAAACAAGCAATGTGAAATTCTAGGATTGGGGAGAGCGCCTAGTATGCCTAGTCTAGTGCATAAGCATGAAGTTGAACCTTTAGATGAAAAACACTCTTTAATAATAGGCCTACAATAAATAAAAAAAAACGCTAATGACGTTTAGTCTACTTTTGACCATCGCATTTATCGCCTGTAACTCCGTGATAAGGACCTACAGGAAAGTATTTGGCTGAGCAACAGAGGTTAATGTTTTATGTTTTGTTCACATGATATAGGCCTATGTCTAATCATTGTTGCAGTCGAAGAAAACTGGAATGTTTAATTTGTCCTCCCTTTCAATCGTCCCGAGCGGTCCTTCTCTCTCTTCTCTCAAACTAACTTTATTCTCAAAATGTTGAGTTTAATGTCGACACGTCGAGATTAAAGTCGACATGATATTTCAACTTTATTCTCGAAATGTCGAGTTTAATGTCGACATGGCGACTTTAAAGTCGATACATTGAGATTAAAGTCCACATTACAACAAACATACTGATAAAGAGAAAATCAACATTCAATCAATTTCCCAGGGGTATAAATTCAAGATCAAGATTCAATAATTCTTTAATTGCCATACAACAGAAGTGTTAGGAATTTGCTGCAGTGTGCTCTACAGACAAGACAACACCAACAGACAAGACAACACCAAACAAAGATAAGAAGCCAAAGACATAGACATAGACATCAGACATACAGTAGTACATTCATCCATGGCTCATCCCTACATAGGCAAGAGTCAAAAGTCGCAGTTGACATTTTAGTGGAAGTTTACCCAAAGTTCAGGATTTAAGTTCACTTCCAAAAGTGCAAATGTCACAGGGTGATGATGACAATAGATTAAATAAATATACTGTATAGTACTGTGGCATATAGCATGAATACAATTTAAAACATATTGCTAAAAAAAAACACACTATCTAAGACCTATGCTGGCTTGATCTGCTTCCATAAGGTAAGGGTGCAAGGGTGGAGAGTTATTTAAAAATCTGATTATACTACAGTATGTGCTATTTAAAAAGCAGGAGGTCTTTGTGTTAATAGCCCTCAGCCTTCTACCTGATGGGAGGATCTTAAGGAGGTGGTTGTCAGGATGAGTTGCATCCAGCAGGATTTTCATGCCCTTGCGTTGCATGTGGGCCTTGTAGGTTTCTGCTAAGGGGGTGAGTTTGCAACCTATGGTGAGTTTGCAACCTCGGCTGAGTGAACTATTCTGTCTAGCTGTAGCCTGTTCTGAACAGTGGCGTTTCCATACCAGACAGTAATAGAGAAGGAGAGAATACTCTCAATAGTGGCGCGATAGAATTGCAGCATACCCTTGCAGGCCACCCCAAAAAAGAGAAAAAAGAGCCTCTGGTGGGCTTTGTTAATGATACCCCTCAGGTTGTCTCCCCATTTCATAGAGGATGAGACTATGGTCCCTAAGAATTTTGTTCTTAACTGTAGGTAGTACCGATTTGTTTTGTTTGTGTTTTGCGTTATGTAAATTTTGATCCAATTTGACTGCTTTGCCATGTTGCCCACCCAAAATTTCTACCAGCCCACCCAAATGTAGTAGGCTAGAACCGGCCCTGCTAGTAAACCTCTCACTGAGCACCATAAGACAAGTGCTAGCAGCAGATGTAATGCTAACAAGCCCGTCTCTTAATCTGAAGGTGCTACAAGTGAGCAGGTTTGTGTCTAGGGATTGAACTTTGCAGTCAATACGATGAAGGTTACGTGTAATATTGGTAAATGGTGTTAAATGGTGTGACTTACCATCATCAAATTTATAGAAATTATGAGTGCCAAATGTATCCTCTGGTAATAGTTTATTTTCTGACCATTCAAATGTTGAAAGAAGATTGTGATGAATTGCTCTCAAAGCAAAAATAGGCTTTGTGCCCCTTTCTGAGGTATGTTTTACAGGTAGCTAGTTCTGGTATTTAAATGAATTTGTATGATGTAGACCAGGGGTGTTCAAATGGTTGTGAACCAGGGACCATCATTCTGACTAAGGAGGTACCCCAGGACCACCACTGAATAAAAATACTGATTCTCACATTGAAACTACATTACTGAACTCAACTAATCTGGGGAACATAGGACCCTGGGAACATAGGGATGACCCCATGTAGTGAACCACACAAACCACGCCATGCACTATGCTCTGTGATCCAGTTGGACCATTTCATTACAATTCATTTTCCAACTAGGGTTAGGGTTAGGATTAGTTTGCCAACTGGGCTGTTGTGGTTTGATAGGGTTCCGTATGATACATTAGGTATTTTGCTAGTTTCAGACCAAAACCCCTTACTGCTGCTTTAAATATGTTGTCTGATTTTGACAAAGAAAAGCATAGGTGGCCCCTGCCGTGGCGTGACTTGGATAAACACCTACCACAAACTACCAGAGCAGGGGCGTCCCTCTCTACCTTCAAAAAAATCTTGAAGATCCAGCTGAGATCAGTTGCATTTTTTTTTCAATCAGGACAGTAGTTTTCAAATTACATCATGTGCTAAATGCAATATATATATATTACAGTAGGTGGGTCTGAAAAAAATTTAATATCATGGAAAAAGTATTTTTTTTCATCCCATAATTTAATTCTAAAAGTGAACATTTTCACTAAATGACATAAAGTAAACTATTTCAAGCCTTTTTTGTTTTAATTTTGATGATTATGGGCTTACAGCTCATGAAAAACGAAAATCGGGTATCTCAAAATATTAGAATAAAAAGTTCATAAAACAGAAATGTCAACCTTCAGAAAAAAAGTTATAATAAGTCAATTTATGTACTCAATGCTTGGTTGGGGCTCCTTGTGCAAGAATTACTGCATCGATGCGGCATGGCATGGAGGCAGGCAGCCTGTGGCTCTGCCAAGGCATTATTGAAGCCCAGGTTGCTTTAATAATGGCCTTCAGCTCGTCTGCGTTGTTGGGTCTGTGTTTCATTTTCCTTTTGGTCCCTTTTTCATGGGGTTCAGGTCAAGCGAGTTGGCTGGCCAATCAAGCACAGTAATAACATGGTAAGCAAACCAGTTACTAGCAGTTTTGGTACTGTGGGCAAGGTGCCAAATCCTGCTGGAAAAGGAAATCAGAATTTCCATAAAGCTTGTCAGCAGATGGAAGCATGAGGTGCTCTAAAATCTCTGGACTTGATAAAACACAGTGGACAAACACTAGCAGATGACATGTCACCCCAAATCATCATTGACTGTGGAAACATCAACCTGGACATCAAGTAACTTGGATTCTGTGCCTCTCCACTCTTCCTCCAGACACTTGATTGAATCCTGATATTCAAATTAAATGCAAAATTAGTTTTTATGTGAAAAGAGGAGTTTGGACCACTGAGCAACTGTCCAGTTCCGTCTCTCCTTAGCTAAGGTAAAGGCGCTCTTGTCTCTAATTCAGGAGTGACTTGACACTAGGAATATGCCAGTTGTAGCCCATTTTCTGGACAATCTGTGTGTGGTGGCTCTTGATGCAGACTTCAGCCTCGGTCCACTCCTTGTGAAGTTCCCCAAGTTCTTGAATTGGCTTTGCTCGACTGTTTTCTCAAGGCTGCGGTCATCAGTTTTGCCTGCACATCTTTGCCACCACACTTTTTCCTTTCCAGTAAACCTTCCATGAATATGCTTTGATATAGCAGTCTGTGAACACCCTGCCCTTTCAGCAATGACCTTCTGCAGCTTACCCTGCTTGTGGAAGGTGTCAATGAGTGTCTTCTGGACAACTATCAGCAGTCAGCAGTCTTTCCCATGATTGTGGTTGTGTTTACTGAAGACTAAGAGATAAAAGCCTCAGGAAACAGACATTTCTGTACTATACTGATAACTGATGATATAACTGATTTTTGATTGTCATGAGCTGTAAGCCATAATCATTGACACAAAATTGCTTGACATATTTCAATGAATCTAGAAAGATTCACTTTTTGAAATAAATTGTGTGTGTGTGGGGATTAACTTTTTCACAATATTCACATTTTTTGAGACACACCCGTATACCAACGCCACTCTACCGTGCTATATCGCTAAATCAATGAGGAAATGTCAATGAAAAAAAACTTTTGTCTTCTTG
The DNA here is from genome assembly GCF_017589495.1 of Alosa alosa. Classification (NCBI taxonomy): domain Eukaryota; kingdom Metazoa; phylum Chordata; class Actinopteri; order Clupeiformes; family Clupeidae; genus Alosa; species Alosa alosa. The sequence continues at coordinate 7,281 of NW_025962977.1, forward strand.
CACATTGACTGGAATTCACATACCATCTTCATAATAATAGCTTGCTGACATAAGCACTGGCATCAGGTCATTAGAGTTTCCTGAAACAGAGTTCCCCTGATACTGACACTTTTTGATGACCTGTCAGGGGATGAGGAAAAGCTTCACAGAGCACCACCTTCCAGCAGGACAATGACCCTAAACAAACACATGTGAGTGTGGTAAAAGTGTAATGCTTTCAAAATCCAGTGAATAAACACAACACTCACAAGCATTTCTTCTTGTGGGGTCCATGCCTGCATGAGGGATTTTTGATTAATCATGAGTAAAGAAGTAATCGCAAATGTTTGTCTCTGATCTCGACTAATAACAACGCACCCAGCAGCAATGTGAAAAATGGGGAACAAGGCATTTTCC
>NW_025962978.1:0-7670 GCF_017589495.1 Alosa alosa
ATCTATGCATGGAGCTATACCTACGTGAAATTGTATACGTATAAATAATTCCATATGCATACACAGATGTGATTTGATCACATATTTTGTATTACATTAATAACACTGTTAACCTTGTTTGCAGAACACACAAATTAGTATTAGCAGTGAAGGTGTGCAGCTCTCTTCAGCAGCATTTATAATTATGACGGCCGCGCAACTAAGCGACGGTCATATAGGTTTAGTCAAAGTTAGTTTTTTTCCAGATTTTTTCTTTTTTCTTCAGTAATTTTGTGTCAATGATTTCCAGGACATGAAAGACCGGGTGCACGAAAACACAGAACCACTGATTTTCGTTTTGATACCCAAAAGGAGGGTATAGACCGGACACAGTTGTCTGTGAATATCTCAAGAACCATAGGGCCTAACATAAACACACACACACACACACACATGCAGGCAAGCAGGCACATGTACACACACACACACAGATAAACACACATATACACAAAAACAAATACACACTATGCACACACTCATTTACGTACACCAAAGTAGGGGATGGAGTAGGAGATGGAGACAAATTGACAAGCTTGATTTGTTTGAGAGAATGTGTAGGACTGGGCGGCGGTCATATTTTGTAACGCTTTGTGGTCCATCTAGTTTGTATACATTCCTCAGACATCCAAACAGATGTCCAAACCTGTATCTCTTAATAGTGAAATAAATAGCATATTTACTGCTATAATTCAATTAAATGCAAATTACTATTTGTTCTGCAATTTGAGACTGAGCTAAAGCTTGGGCAACTTCATGATGTACTGTACAAGCTTACTAATTTGGTTTTTCAATATACCAGCACTTTGTTATCTTTCACTAAATACAAAAGTAATCCCAATGTGATTGGGATACCCAAATAATTACAATAAGTAGCATAACTAACTGGATGTGTGTGACAGATATCCTGGCCTAATACCTGTTTCAAATCATGGCTCTGAACAGGGTGGAGCCTGGCTTGATGCTTGATTTGAAGGGGTTAACCCAGGTTGTCTGACTTTGGTCAAGGGTTGGGTCGGAAGAGGGTCAGAGTCAGATCAGGGTCAATTCAGATGTGAATGGTACAATCGGGGTTGTTACAGTTTTTTCTGAAAGCTTAAACACAACCGTGATTCTTATAGCACAATTTCTAAAACTATTTATACTTATAGCAAAACCACTCATTGAGTTTGCAAAACTAAAAGCACAAACACTGCTTTGCACTCAGTTTGCAATTTTTTAACACACACTTTGCACAACTGTAGGCACAATTCACTGCACTCTTTTTGCTGATGAGTTTGTGTAGAAAAGATAGTTCGGGATGGGTGTGAACACTAAGGGTCATCCGATTAGAATGAAAAAAGAATGAAGGTCCAGACAGCCAGTTTCTTCTTATTCTTGTGTTAAACTATTGGCAGCACAAGGCACTTACATTGCATGGGTATGTGTGTGGTTCTGTAAGTTAAGCACACAGTAAATCGTATCCATTAACATACTATGTAATGTTTCCAATACATATTAAACTATACAGTGTACAAGCGCCCTCTTGAGGCCAAAAAAAGACGGCATATCACCATGCCTAAGAAACGTGATTCACACGTGTAATCAAGCTGACCAACATACAACGGTATATCTATTAGCCCAGGGGTCCCCAACCTTTTATGTACCATGGACCGGTTTGATTCCTATTTTTTACGGACCGGCGGGGTTCGGGGGTTCCATGTTCCATATGTGTTGTACATGCATTACTTGAAAAGAACTAGCTCCAGTTATGAACAGTGAAGGTAACGATATCTTAAACCTGTGAAAAACGTGAACTTGAAGAAGTGAAAATTGAACAATATGAACTATGAATATTGAACAACTTGAAGCTACATCTATAAGTGTGAACATGCTTAACAAAATATGGGAACAAAACATGGGAACTAAACGTGCATTACAAATATAATCAGTGGGAGCCCTGTGCTTGTTTCCCTGCAACAAGAAGGTTCCATCTGGGGGTGATGGAAGACAGTGACACCCTCAGTGTGTCCAAATGTCCAGTCGATTGCGCAATTTGGTCTTAGTTGCAGTCATTGCCGAAAACCCGGCCTCGCATAGATACGTGGTGGGAAATGGTAGCAACGTTTTCAGCGCTTTTACGGCTATCTCGGGATATTCTGCTTTGGTTTTGATCCAAAACCCCGCCAGAGAGGTTTCCTTATACACACTCTTAAGACCACCGTCATTTGCAATTTCGATCAACTGCTCTTCCTCCTGCGCTGACAAGTTAGGACTATTCAGGATATTGACAAATGGGTTGCGGACCCACTCATTGGTTTGCCGTGGATCTTTGGAGGATGGGAAGGAACGCTCAAACTCATTTGAAAGCGCAACAAGGTGATCGCGCACCAGCTGCAAGAGAAAGGGCCCTGGCTCAGTCTCTCCCAAAACCCCCACTACTGTTTGGAACATATCAAATACACCCCGGTCCACTCGTCGTCCCCACAAATCAACCTTGGCTTTAAATGCAGCGACTTTATCTGCCAGTTTAAAGACAGTCGTCATTCTCCCCTGGAGTGACAGTTTGAGGTCATTAAGCAACCCGAATATGTCATACAGGTAAGCAAGTTTTGACACCCAGTCCCTGACAAACACGGGACGTCCCCCGGACCTTATGCCGACATTCACGACGTCCCCGATTGGTTCCGAACGTCATGTTCTCTAGCGGACCTTATTGACGTCCTCTAAGGTGACCTTATTGACGTCCGGAGCAAGTTATCGTTTGGTTATTGCGTGACGTCCGGTGCAGGACTTTCTAGGGACGTCACCGTCAGGTCCCTCGGATGATATTTGCATTTGGTCATTTCAAATACCTCATAAGGACCCGACAATGGGGGGACATGGGGGGGACGTTTGTTTATTCACACATGGCAGCGGAGTTGAGAGCGCTCTGACTACCGCCTGCAGGACGGAGACATCACATCCATGCACGACTTCACGTTACACGTCTGGGGATGACTAAAGTATCTATCTATCTAGTCTCTAGCAGTAGCTGCATTAGCCTACCGTAGTCTAAGGCAACATATCATACAGTTTATGAAGTTGTGCGTCTATGAGCAAAGTAGAACCATATGTCTACTTTGCTCATAGACGCACAACTTCATAAACTGGGAAAAGGGTTGTTAACGTTAAACTCAAAATGTGCTACATAATTCAGCTGAATTATGTAGCACATACATTTTGAGTTTAACGTTAATGTATAACGTTACAAACTAGGGAAGGGATTTTATCAAATTCATGTTAGCTGATGTGATGCTTGGTGTAGGCCTAACGTTAGCAAAGTCGCTGTTCTTAGCTTCTAGCTTAGCCTACAATGCGCATTTTTTCAGATAACTGTCATTACGTGATGCATGTAACATGCTCTAAATAGGCAGTGGTTTACGTACTTATTATCTGTTTTATTTTCAGAAACACACACACGGCTGAATTAGGACTGAACCGACTTTTTGAGCTGAATACGATGCAAACTAGAGAAATGTGAAAAACAGACCACGTAGCATTTGTTTAGGGTTGTCTAGCAACAGAAGTGACTACTTAATTTGTTAAGCAAAACGATCTAGCTCTACATTGCAGAAGAATTAAGGATACTGCTTCTACATGACTTGTTTAAATGTCATTGTAATTTATTTGACGCACGCTCACGTTTAAAAGTGTCACGCATAGCTGTCCCCGATGTTACAGCAGCTCCTTGTGGAAACAACAAAGAGTGCACATATCCGATGAGATTTCTGACGAAGAGCAGAAGCTCTCTGCCTCACCAGAGCCTGTTTATTAATAAAACAATGATATAGAATAGAAACATCTGGAATCTATTTATTTCATCTTAAAGTTGGCTACAAAGAGCATTCATAGCCTAGAGAAAACAATACATTTTTCTTTATCTGCAATGTTCCAGGAAGATAGGCTTACATTTATAGGCTGTCCCTGTTTGATCGCAGGTCCAAGAAAACGAGTGGATATAACGTCAATGCATTCTAGTTATGTTTCATGTAGCCTACTTTATTTCATGTTGAGTTTTGCTTCCCAGCATGCATTGCGATTCATTTAGTATTTTTGGCTATTATTAGTTTTTAATATTTTGAAACAATATGGTTTGAACAATTTATCTTAGGCTAGCCTAGGCCTACTCTGATGATGTTTTGAACAATATGCCACGGGATATGCCCATTAAAACGTATTAGTTTATTAAGAAAATGACACCGTAGATGTGAATTAAGTTGATTGTGTAGTTGTAGAAGTTGTCGTCAGGACTTTTTTACTGGGTAGCTAACTTCGTGTAACACTGCAGTTCGCCAAGAATTCTGATCAAGTGAAGTGAGCTGACCTGAGGCTGCGCAGCGCTGAAGGCAATATGTAAAAGTGTTGAAGGCGGGACAGACAGACGTAAGAAAATAGACCTTGCAAAATGCAAACATGCGTGCAATCAAACAACTGCATATAGGCCTATGCCATGTAAAAACGTGACATTATTGCGAATTAAATTTAGTTTAGTTTGCATGCATTTTTTTTAAAACTCATGTCGTAGGCTACGGCCCGGTTGTAATAGACAATAGACAACCTGGACTAATGTTGGCATTACTGAGCATTAAAAAGTTTGAAGCAGGTGCAGTTTTGTCTTGGGCTCCAAAAGTCAGAATGCTGAAAGCTCTCCTTCAGTGGACATATACATTGTGTGTTCATATTTTATATAACATATAGGCCTAAAACATAACAAGTGCTCATATTGTTGGTCACATGTTAAGGTTTCTCAGCTCTTGGTGCTCTCCCATCAGTACCGTCTCAAACCACTAGGGGCTCTCACCCTCCAGTGTTTGAAACCCCGGCAAGACGTTATGTTGAAATGTGATGTCTTATGAAATCAGCAAGGAAGAAGGAGAGAGACTTGATTAGGCTATGTTGATAAAAGTCAGAAGCACATTTTGTTTATTCTAATAATGTAAATGTAAATAAATACATACATATCCAGTCAGCATGATGGAAGCCATTAGACACTTTGGCTGGAGGATATTTAATTGAATTCATAACACTTTATTTGTTCCCGAGGGGCAATTTTCACAGTCCCATAGAGTAGTATAAACATGACACAGATATAAATATAAATATAATATGTGTAAATGTATAAATATGCTAGCCAATGCTAAATCCAGACCCTGGTAATCTAGAAAGATTAAAGGTTTGGCCACGAACAATGTAATGGCCCAACTGTAGGGACGCCACCAAGCATGCATTTGAAAATCTCACTGCACGCAATTGGATAACACTAGACCAATGTTTACTCAGAATGTTTCCGGACTTCGACGCAATTGGATAACACTAGTATCAATGTGTACTGACCTCCAACGTTGCAACGCTGTCGTCATCAGTTTAGCTCGACTCTGGCCCGCCTATATCAGATACACCGATTTGATTGGTTTCATGGGATGCAAGGGGTAAAAGTAACGTGCATCATTGCCAGAGTGTCTTGCAGAGACAATTCCATTGTGCTCGCGTGAGAACTCTGGATTTCCAGTGTATAAATATGCTGTAAAAATATAAATATTCTGTAAAGTCCACACATGCCTGATAGTATTAAATACACACATATCCAGTGAGCATGATGAAAGTGCAATGAGATGCAAAAAATCACATAAGGAATACTAATGAAAATCAAAAAACATACCAGCGCAATAAACCTAAATTATGATGTCATGGCAGACCAGTATGCTGGATAAGATGGATAGAATAACAGTTCAGTAAAGAGGCCAGTTACATTTACTAGTATGTGTGGTGCTGGGTAAGAAGGATATGATATCAGTTCAGTAGAGAGGCCAGTAACAGTCACTGGGTGCTGGGTAAGGTGGTGGGACCAGAAGGAGAGTGTGTGAGGGAAGGTGCAGATAACAGTAGCAGGCGGATGGTCAGGGGTAGTTGAGAGGTGCGAAGTTGGACAACCATAACAAAGGTTGCCTACCTCCCCTGTGTTCTGCAGCATGGGCTATAGAGCCGTCGATCAGTGGGAAGCCTCTCAAAGACAGAGAGCAGCACATGTGAGGGGTCATGTAGAATCCTGCCAGCTAGCCTGATCATCTGCTGCTCACAGGAATAAAGAGTTTAGGAAGGCCAATGATCATGGAGCTGACTTTAACTGCATTGTGTAAACACTTTCGATATGAAAGGCTGATATTGATAGAATGGAAATAGCAGGTAAAGGAGAATGTAATGGTGCTCTCAATAAAGTAATGATAAAATATGTAAGCATGTTCTTATTGACCCCAAAGGGTACTAAGGCCCTAAAAGGTTCTGTCGCTGCTGATATTTCTTGAGGATTTCCTCTGTATTGGAAGCGAATTTCAGGAAGTTATTGAAGATTATGGCCAGATACTCTTCCGCTATCTCTACAGCAGGGGAGCCTTATTTTGGGCCTGCACTCCATTTGTTTTGGCCAGCCTTGTTAGTCCTTAACATATATCAGCCACTGGGAATTTATGTCCCAACAGCTTTTTAAAGCTTAGCTGCAGTTCATGATCTGACCACAGTTTTACATGTAGCAATAGGGGGGCGCTGTGGAGCTCCTGACAGCAGAGATCACAAGGCCCATGACACGAGTGAGTATCCAGGGTCACCATGATGCGCTGTCTGAGGCAGTGATATATATTGACAAAAATATGATGCATTCCAATTTAATGTAAAGTAACATAACATGATTGCTTATTTATGGCCCACTGTCCTACAGATTCATTTGTTGCCCCTGATCAAAAGGCACTATGTTTCAGCACCACGGACAGTAACCGCTAACCTTGGTCTGTGATATGGTGGTAATTCAGAAACTGTGAATGGCTATGGAAAACCGTTTACATTTTTGCTTGACAGTTTATGTGTTTATGCATCCACCACCGTACATGATGTATAAATTGTGGCTAGGCCAAAGCAGATGGCAGCTGGGAGGTGGAGTATTTGACCGTTTGTGGATGTTTTCAAAATGATTGTATTGGCCTTTTACAATAAATAGCAATTTATTTTCTCTCTCTCTCTCTCTCTCTCTCTCTCTCTCTCTCACACACACACACACACATGCACTGTCCCTCCCCACCATAGTGAACTTCCTCTTCATAGCTCCTCTCCCAGGGCATATGAAGTAAAAAAAGAAAACTTGTCACAGTCGATATTGTGAACTTGTAGACGTGTCACCTGCCCTCCAGTGGTTTGTTTGAATGGACTGCAGCCTCTAAATGGCACCAGCCGCTCATCAATCATGACCTCTGGGCTTGAGTTGTACATTAGTGGAGGACGCTCCACCCACTTGTCCAAAACCTCTCTTTTTATTTGAATGTATCTTATTGTATCTAATATGGACAGAGCCATACACCGTTCCACCCAGTCAACATGTTGCATTATGAGCATGGAAGGGTCTAGGCCTAAAGGCCGCTAAACTCAATCTTTTGCCAGACATGAGGATTACACAGTTCCTATATATGTGCAGCAAGTGATTTTGATTGTGAAAATGTAAGTGCTATAAAATGTATCTAAAGATGTTGCCTCTAGACAAGCCCTCCTTGTATAAGTGTTCTAAAATCCCAGACATAATGAAATATAGAAAGACTCAGAAATAGAGTAAGTGTGTAAACTGCAGTTTA
>NW_025962979.1:0-7668 GCF_017589495.1 Alosa alosa
AGCACCCCGACACACCCACACACCACCCACAGGCCCCAGCTGCTCACAGGGCTCCAAAGACTCCTCTCTGTCCCCTCTTGGCCGGTGTGTGTGAGCCTGGGAGCATTACCCTGTATCCTACTCACCCAAACTTAGCAAAATTAAACACGCTAATCAAACTAGCTAACACCCTCTATGCTAAGCCCGCAACACAAAAGTGGCAAACACACCCCCCCCTCTGGGTGCCACCCCCCCACCGGACAACCAGGCTTAAGCACCCGATAGTACTGATTTTATTGCCCCATAAGCTAACCTCGCGGGGTTAAAGCCTTAAGCAGGCGAAAAATCTCAAACCATGATGCATACCTGCGGGTTCGTATATGATTCCGGCCCTAGCAAGTATCAAGCGCTCAAGAGTCATATGTGATGAACATGTAACAGACTGTCATTTCCTCCCATACTGCCACTAAGGGGCCAAGAGTGGCTCCGCTAAGTCAAGAGTCGTATGTGATGGAAAATGTAACAGACTGTGTTCTCCCCATACTGCCACTAAGGGGGCCAAGAGTGAAAACCAGCTAAGTCAAGAGTCATATGTGATGAACATGTAACAGACTGTCATTCTCCCATACTGCCACTAAGGGGGCCAAGACTGAAAAAGCTAACTCAAGATTTCGTATGTGATGGAAAATGTAACAGACTGTCATTCTCCCATACTGCCACTAAGGGGCCAAGACTGAAAAGTGCTAACTCAAGACTTCATTATGTGATGGAAAATGTAACAGACTGTCATTCTCCCATACTGCCACTAAAGGGGCCAAGAGTGAAAACCAGCTAAGTCAAAGAGTGGTATGTGATGGAAAATGTAACAGACTGTCATTCTCCCATACTGCCACTAAGGGGCCAGAGTGAAAACCAGCTAAGTCAAGAGTGGTATGTGATGAACATGTCACGCTGGCTGCTTATTCACATACGATTCTGGCCCTAGCCAACCGCCTATCTCGCGGCTTAAAGGTCACAGCCGAGGCAGGGGTGGCGGCGTTGCGTCGGGCGTCAAAATTAATCTAGAATCTCACCCAATCCTGGCGCCCCCCTCCCCAAACACACACACATTGGCTTAAGCTAAGGCCTTGTGAGAGCCTACTAGCTACTGTGATGGGGACGGGCGGGGAGGGGCCTGGGGATGAGTGCTTGTGCTCAGCCCGGGCTCAACTTGGGCCCTAGGAGCAGGGAGAGACACAGAGGCTGCGCTAGACCCCCACCAAGCACAGCCACACACCTGCCTGCAGCGCCCAGGTGATAGAGGGACAGAGAGAGGGCCTGTTGCTCAGAGAGAGGCTCCAGCTGCTCAGAGGCCCCCTTATTATTACTTATTATTATTATTACATTATTATTATTAAAGTTGGGCCTAGATGCTGTGCCTAGATGCTTGGGCCTAGATGCTGTGCTATACCCACTGCAGCACCCGACACACACACACACCCACCCACAGGCCCCAGCTGCTCACCAGGGCTCAAAAGACTCCTCTCTGTCCCCTCTTGGCGTGTGTGTGAGCCTGGGAGCATTACCCTGTATCCTACTCCACTAAACTTACCCCAAATTAAACAGCTAATCAAACTAGCTAACACCCTCTATGCTAAGCCCGCAACACAAGTGGCAAACACCCCCCCTCTGGGTACCACCCCCACCCGGACAACCAGGCTTAAGCACCCGATAAGTACTGGTGCACTGTGCCCCATAAGCTAACCTCGCAAGGGTTAAAGCCTTAAGCAGAGCGAAAAATCTCAAACCCATGGTATATACCCCTTGGGTTCAAAGAGTGTATATGATTCGTCATTCCCCATAGCCACAAACCTCAAGAGTGAAAACTCAAAGAGTCATATGTGATGAACATGTAACAGACTGTCATTCTCCCCATACTGCCACTAAGGGGCCAAAGAAAACCAGCTAAGTCAAAGGAGTAGGTATGTGATGGAAAATGTAACAGACTGTCATTCTCCCCATACTGCCACTAAGGGGCCCAAGAGAAAAGTGCCCCAACTGCCAAAAGGGGCCAAGACTGAAAAATGTAACTCAAGACTGCATTATGGAAAATGTAACAGACTGTCAAGTCAAAGTGGTATGTGATGGAAAATGTAACAGACTGTCATTCTCCCATACTGCCACTAAGGGGCCAAGAGTGAAAACCAGCTAAGTCAAAGAGTCATATGTGATGAACATGTCCCGCTAGCTCTTGGGTTCACATCACGATTCTGGCCCTAATAACCGCCTATCTCCGCGACGCAAGGTCACAGCGAGGCGGGGGTGGCGGCGTTAAATCGGGCGTCAAAATTAATCTAGAATCTCACCCCAATCCTGGCCCCCCTCCCCCAAACACACACACATTAGCTTAAGCTAAGGCCTTGTGAGAGCCTACCTAGCTACTGTGTCCGGACGGGAGGGAGGCCTGGGGATGAGTGCTTGTGCTCAGGCAGGCTCAACTTGGGCCTAGGAGCAGGGAGAGACACAGAGAGCTACGCTAGACCCCCCACCAAGCACAGCCACACACCAGCACCTGCAGGTGATGATGAGAGGGACAGAGAGGGGGCCTGTTGCTCAGAGGCTCCAGCTGCTCAGAGAGGCCCCAACTTATTATTATTATTACATTATTATTATTAAAGTTGGGCCTAGATGCTGTGCCTAGATGCTTGGGCCTAGATGCTGTGCTATACCCACTGCAGCACCTGACACACACACACACCCACCCACAGGCCCCCAGCTGCTCACAGAGGCTCAAAGACTCCTCTCTGTCCCCTCTTGGCGTGTGTGTGAGCCCTGGGAGCATTACCCTGTATCCTACTCCACTAAACTTAACCCAAATTAAACCGCTAATCAAACTGGCTAACACCCTCTATGCTAAGCCCGCCAACACAAAGTGGCCAAACCCCCCCCTCTGGGTACCACCCCCCCGGACAACCAGGCTTAAGCACCCGATAAGTACTGGTGCACTGCCTTGCCCCACTTAAGCTAACCACCATAGGGTTAAAGCCTTAAGCAGAGCCGAAAAAAATCTCAAACCCATGGTATACCTGCGGGTTAGTATATGATTCGGCCCTAGCAAACCTCAAGCTAACTCAAGAGTCATATGTGATGAACATGTAACAGACTGTCATTCTCCCATACTGCCACTAAGGGGCCAAGAAAACCAGCTAAGTCAAGAGTGGGTATGTGATGGAAAATGTAACAGACTGTCATTCTCCCCATACTGCCACTAAGACTGGCCCCAACCAAGTGTGTGATGGAAAACTGTCATTCTCCCAGCCACTAAGTCAAAGTCTAAGTCAAGGTATGTGATGGAAAATGTAACAGACTGTCATTCTCCCCATACTGCCACTAAGGGGCCAGAGTGAAAACCAGCTAAGTCAAAAGAGTGGTATGTGATGAACATGTCGCGCTAGCTCTTGGTTCACATCCCGATTCTGGCCCTAGCCAACCACCTATCTCATGGCCTTAAGGTCACAGCGAGGCGGGGGTGGCGGCGTTCGATCGAGGCGTCAAAATTAATCTAGAATCTCACCCCAATCCTGGCGCCCCCCCTCCCCAAACACACACACATTAGCTTAAGCTAAGGCCTTGTGAAGGCCTACTAGCTACTGTGTCCCGGACCCAGGCGGGGGAGGGCCTGGGGATGAGTGCTTGTGCTCAGGCAGGCTCAGCAGGCCCTAGGAGCAGGGGAGAGACACAGAGCTGCGCTAGACCCCCACCAAGCACAGCCACACACTTTTTACCTGCAGGCCTTGGGTGATAGAGAGGGACAGAGAGGGGCCTGTTGCTCAGAGGCTCCAGCTGCTCAGAGGCCCCAACTTATTATTATTATTACATTATTATTAAAGTTGGGCCTAGATGCTGTGCCTAGATGCTTGGGCCTAGATGCTGTGCTATACCCACTGCAGCACCCGACACACACACACACCCACCCCACAGGCCCCAGCTGCTCACAGGGCTCCAAAGACTCCTCTCTGTCCCCTGCGGCGTGTGTGTGAGCCTGGGAGCATTACCCTGTATCCTACTCCACTAAGCTTAACCCAAATTAAACCAGCTAATCAAACTAGCTAACACCCTCTATGCTAAGCCCACCCAACACAAAGTGGCAAACCCCCCCTCTGGGTACCACCCCCACGGACAACCAGGCTTAAGCACCCGATAAGTACTGGTGCACTGTGCCCCACTTAAGCTAACCTGCTTAGGGTTAAAGCCTTAAGCAGAGCGAAAAAAATCTCAAACCCATGGTATACCCTGGGTTCATTATATGATTCGGCCCTAGCAAACCTCAGGCTAACTCAAGAGTCATATGTGATGAACATGTAACAGACTGTCATTCTCCCCATACTGCCACTAAGGGGCCATGGAAAATGTAACAGACTGTCATTCTCCCGCTAAGGCCAAGACTGAAAAAGTGCTAACTCGTATGTGATGGAAAATGTAACAGACTGTCATTCTCCCATACTGCCACTAAGGGGCCAAGAGTGAAAACCGCTAAGTCCAGAGTCGTATGTGATGGAAAATGTAACAGACTGTCATTCTCCCATACTGCCACTAAGGGGCCAAGGTGAAAACCAGCTAAGTCAAAGAGTCATATGTGATGAACATGTCAGCTAGCCCTGGGATTCACATCACGATTCTGGCCCTAGCCAACCCGCCTATCTCCCTTGACCTTAAAGGTCACAGCCCGAGGCGGAGGGGCGACGCGATCGGGCGTCAAAATTAATCTAGAATCTCACCCAATCCTGGCCCCCCCTCCCCAAACACACACACATTGGCTTAAGCTAAGGCCTTGTGAGAGCCTACTAGCTACTGTGATCGGACAGGCGGGGGAGGCCTGGGGATGAGTGCTTGTGCTCAGGCAGGCTCAACTTGGGCCTAGGGGCAGGGAGAGACACAGAGAGCTGCGCTAGACCCCCCACCAAGCACAGCCACACACCACCTTTTACTGGCGCGGGTGATAGAGGGACAGAGAGAGGGGCCTGTTGCTCAGAGAGGCTCCAGCTGCTCAGAGAGGCCCCAACTTATTATTATTACATTATTATTATTATTATTAAAGTTGGGCCTAGATGCTGTGCCTAGATGCTTGGGCCTAGATGCTGTGCTATACCCACTGCAGCACCCCTACACACACACACACCCACCCACAGGCCCCAGCTGCTCACAGAGGCTCAAAGACTCCTCTCTGTCCCCTCTTGGCAGTGTGTGTGTGAGCCTGGGAGCATTACCTGTATCCTACTCCACTAAACTTAACCCAAATTAAACAGCTAATCAAACTAGCTAACACCCTCTATGCTAAGCCCGCCAACACAAAGTGGCAAACACCCCCCCCCTCTGGGTACCACCCCCCACGGACAACCAGGCTTAAGCACCGATAAGTACTGGTGCACTGTGCCCCTTAAGCTAACCTCGCAAGGGTTAAAGCCTTAAGCAGAGCCGAAAAAAATCTCAAACCCATGGTATACCTGCGGGTTAGTATATGATTCGACCCTAGCAAACCTCCAGCTAACTCAAGAGTCATATGTGATGAACATGTAACAGACTGTCATTCTCCCCATACTGCCACTAAGGGGCCAAGGTGAAAACCAGCTAAGTCAAAGAGTGGTATGTGATGGAAAATGTAACAGACTGTCATTCTCCCCATACTGCCACTAAGGGGCCAAGGTGAAAACCAGCTAAGTCAAAATTCGTATGTGATGGAAAATGTAACAGACTGTCATTCTCCCCATACTGCCACTAAGGGGCCTAGGTGAAAACCCAGCTAAGTCAAAGGGTGTATGTGATGAACATGTCACGCTAGCTCAGGATTCACATACGATTCTGGCCCTAGCCAACCCGCCTATCTCCGCGGCCTTAAGGTCTGGCGAGGCGGGGGTGTGGCGTTGCGTCGGGCGTCAAAATTAATCTAGAATCTCACCCAATCCTGCCCCCCCCCCCCCCAAACACACACACATTAGCTTAAGCTAAGGCCTTGTGAGAGGCCCCTACTAGCTACTGTGTCGGGCCGGGGCGGGGAGGCCTGGGGATGAGTGCTTGTGCTCAGGCAGGCTCAACTTGGGCCCTAGGAGCAGGGAGAGACACAGAGAGCTGTATAGACCCCCCACCAAGCACAGCCACACACACGCACACACGGTGATAGGTGATGAGAGGGACACAGAGAGGGGCCTGTTGCTCAGAGGCTCCAGCTGCTCATAGAGGCCCCAACTTATTATTATTATTACATTATTATTATTAAAGTTGGGCCTAGATGCTGTGCCTAGATGCTTGGGCCCTAGATGCTGTGCTATACCCACTGCAGCACCCGACACACACACACCCACCCACAGGCCCCAGCTGCTCACAGGGCTCAAAGACTCCTCTCTGTCCCCTTGTGGCGTGTGTGTGAGCCTGGGAACATTACCCTGTATCCTACTCCACTAAACTTAACCCAAATTAAACAGCTAATCAAACTAGCTAACACCCTCTATGCTAAGCCCCCAACACAAAGTGGCAAACACCCCCCTCTGGGTACCACCCCCACGGACAACCAGGCTTAAAGCACCGATAAGTGCTGGTGCACTGTGCCCCGCCAAGCTAACCTGCATGGGGGTTAAAGCCTTAAGCAGAGCCGAAAAAAATCTCAAACCCATGGTATACCTGCGGGTTGTTATATGATTCGGCCTAGCAAACCTCCAGGCGCTAACTCAAGAGTCATATGTGATGAACATGTAACAGACTGTCATTCTCCCATACTGCCACTAAGGGGCCAAGACTGAAAACCCGCTAACTCAAGACTCGTATGTGATGGAAAATGTAACAGACTGTCATTCTCCCCATACTGCCACTAAGGGGCCAAGAGTGAAAACCAGCTAAGTCAAAAGTCATTATGTGATGGAAAATGTAACAGACTGTCATTCTCCCATACTGCCACTAAGGGGCCAGAGTGAAAACCCGCTAAGTCAAGAGTGGTATGTGATGAACATGTCAGCTAGCTCGCGGATTCACATGCGATTCTGGCCTAGCCAACCGCCTATCTCAGCGGCCTTAAGGTCACAGGCGGGGGGTGGCGGCGTTAGATCCCGGGCGTCAAAATTAATCTAGAATCTCACCCAATCCTGAAGCCCCCCTCCCCCAAACACACACACATTGGCTTAAGCTAAGGCCTTGTGAGAGGGCCTACTAGCTACTGTGATCAGGGACGGGCGGGAGGCCTGGGGATGAGTGCTTGTGCTCAGGCGGGCTCAACTTACTTGGGCCTAGGGCAGGGAGAGACACAGAGAGAGCTGGCTAGACCCCCCCAACCAAGCCACAGCCACACACACGCGCGCGCAGGTGATAGAGAGGGACAGAGAGAGGGGCCTGTTGCTCAGAGGAGGCTCAGCTGCTCAGAGGGGCCCCAACATTATTATTACATTATTATTATTATTAAAGTTGGGCCTAGATGCTGTGCCCCTAGATGCTTGGGCCTAGATGCATTGCTATACCCACTGCAGCACCCCCTACACACACACCCACCCACAGGCCCCAGCTGCTCCCAGAGGCTCCAAAGACTCCTCCTGTCCCCTGGCGTGTGTGTGAGCCTGGGAGCATTACCCTGTATCCTGCTCCACTAAGCCAACCCAAATTAAACCGCTAATCAAACTAGCTAACACCCTCTATGCTAAGCCACGCAACACAAAGTGGCAAACACCC
>NW_025962980.1:0-7662 GCF_017589495.1 Alosa alosa
GCCATAGATCATGCATTTCACATGTCTAGGCGTGAATTAAAAATAATTTGGACAATATCTGACATATTTTGAAATTTGTCAAAATCTGTCTTTTCCTGACCCGGACCTTATGTGAAAACTAAGAAAATCTGAAAAGTCGAAAAAAAATCAGACAATTTTTTTTTTCACTTTTTTGCCATAGATCATGCATTTCACATGTCTAGGCGTGAATTAAAAAATAATTTGGACAATATCTGACATATTTTGAAATTTGTCAAAATCTGTCTTTTTCTGACCCGGACCTTATGTGAAAACTAAGAAAATCTGAAAAGTCCGAAAAAAATCAGACAATTTTTTTTTTCACTTTTTTTTGCCATAGATCATGCATTTCACATGTCTAGGCGTGAATTAAAAATAATTTGGACAATATCTGACATATTTTGAAATTTGTCAAAATCTGTCTTTTTCCTGACCCGGACCTTATGTGAAAACTAAGAAAATCTGAAAAGTCGAAAAAATCAGACCAATTTTTTCACTTTTTCCCATAGATCATGCATTTCACATGTCTAGGCGTGAATTAAAAATAATTTGGACAATATCTGACATATTTTGAAATTTGTTAAAAATCTGTCTTTTTTTCCTGACCCGGACCTTATGTGAAAACTAAGAAAATCTGAAAAGTCCGAAAAAAATCAGACCAATTTTTTTTCACTTTTTGCCATAGATCATGCATTTCACATGTCTAGGCGTGAATTAAAAATAATTTGGACAATATCTGACATATTTTGAAATTTGTCAAAATCTGTCTTTTCCTGACCCCGGACCTTATGTGAAAACTAAGAAAATCTGAAAAGTCCGAAAAAATCAGACCAATTTTTTCACTTTTTTTGCCATAGATCATGCATTTCACATGTCTAGGCGTGAATTAAAAATAATTTGGACAATATCTGACATATTTTGAAATTTGTCAAAATCTGTCTTTTCCTGACCCGGACCTTATGTGAAAACTAAGAAAATCTGAAAAGTCTGAAAAAAAATCAGACAATTTTTTTCACTTTTTTGCCATAGATCATGCATTTCACATGTCTAGGCGTGAATTAAAAATAATTTGGACAATATCTGACATATTTTGAAATTTGTCAAAATCTGTCTTTTCCTGACCCGGACCTTATGTGAAAACTAAGAAAATCTGAAAAGTCCGAAAAAAAAATCAGACCAATTTTTTTTCACTTTTTTGCCATAGATCATGCATTTCACATGTCTAGGCGTGAATTAAAAATAATTTGGACAATATCTGACATATTTTGAAATTTGTCAAAATCTGTCTTTTCCTGACCCGGACCTTATGTGAAAACTAAGAAAATCTGAAAAGTCCGAAAAAAATCAGACCAATTTTTTTTCACTTTTTTGCCATAGATCATGCATTTCACATGTCTAGGCGTGAATTAAAAAATAATTTGGAC
Organism: Alosa alosa; assembly: GCF_017589495.1. Classification (NCBI taxonomy): domain Eukaryota; kingdom Metazoa; phylum Chordata; class Actinopteri; order Clupeiformes; family Clupeidae; genus Alosa; species Alosa alosa. The sequence continues at coordinate 1,443 of NW_025962980.1, forward strand.
AATATCTGACATATTTTGAAATTTGTCAAAATCTGTCTTTTCCTGACCCGGACCTTATGTGAAAACTAAGAAAATCTGAAAAGTCGAAAAAAAATCAGACAATTTTTTTTCACTTTTTTGCCATAGATCATGCATTTCACATGTCTAGGCGTGAATTAAAAAATAATTTGGACAATATCTGACATATTTTTGAAATTTGTCAAAATCTGTCTTTTTCCTGACCCGGACCTTATGTGAAAACTAAGAAAATCTGAAAAGTCGAAAAAAATCAGACAATTTTTTTTTCACTTTTTTGCCATAGATCATGCATTTCACATGTCTAGGCGTGAATTAAAAATAATTTGGACAATATCTGACATATTTTGAAATTTGTCAAAATCTGTCTTTTCCTGACCCGGACCTTATGTGAAAACTAAGAAAATCTGAAAAGTACGAAAAAAATCAGACCAATTTTTTTTCACTTTTTTTGCCATAGATCATGCATTTCACATGTCTAGACGTGAATTAAAAAATAATTTGGACAATATCTGACATATTTTGAAATTTGTCAAAATCTGTCTTTTTTCCTGACCCGGACCTTATGTGAAAACTAAGAAAATCTGAAAAGTCCGAAAAAAATCAGACCATTTTTTTTCACTTTTTTTGCCATAGATCATGCATTTCACATGTCTAGGCGTGAATTAAAAATAATTTGGACAATATCTGACATATTTTGAAATTTGTCAAAATCTGTCTTTTCCTGACCCGGACCTTATGTGAAAACTAAGAAAATCTGAAAAGTCGAAAAAAAATCAGACCAATTTTTTTTTTTCACTTTTTTGCCATAGATCATGCATTTCACATGTCTAGGCGTGAATTAAAAAATAATTTGGACAATATCTGACATATTTTGAAATTTGTCAAAATCTGTCTTTTCTGACCCGGACCTTATGTGAAAACTAAGAAAATCTGAAAAGTCCGAAAAAAAAATCAGACCAATTTTTTTTTTCACTTTTTTTGCCATAGATCATGCATTTCACATGTCTAGGCGTGAATTAAAAAATAATTTGGACAATATCTGACATATTTTGAAATTTGTCAAAATCTGTCTTTTTCCTGACCCCGGACCTTATGTGAAAACTAAGAAAATCTGAAAAGTCCGAAAAAAATCAGACCAATTTTTTTCACTTTTTTTTGCCATAGATCATGCATTTCACATGTCTAGGCGTGAATTAAAAATAATTTGGACAATATCTGACATATTTTGAAATTTGTCAAAATCTGTCTTTTTCCTGACCCGGACCTTATGTGAAAACTAAGAAAATCTGAAAAAAGTCGAAAAAAATCAGACCAATTTTTTTTCACTTTTTTTTGCCATAGATCATGCATTTCACATGTCTAGGCGTGAATTAAAAATAATTTGGACAATATCTGACATATTTTGAAATTTTCAAAATCTGTCTTTTTCCTGACCCGGACCTTATGTGAAAACTAAGAAAATCTGAAAAGTCCAAAGAAAAAAAATCAGACAATTTTTTTTCTTTTTTGCCATAGATCATGCATTTCACATGTCTAGGCGTGAATTAAAAAATAATTTGGACAATATCTGACATATTTTGAAATTTGTCAAAATCTGTCTTTTCCTGACCCCGGACCTTATGTGAAAACTAAGAAAATCTGAAAAGTCGAAAAAAAATCAGACAATTTTTTTTTCACTTTTGCCATAGATCATGCATTTCACATGTCTAGGCGTGAATAAAAAATAATTTGGACAATATCTGACATATTTTGAAATTTGTCAAAATCTGTCTTTTTTCCTGACCCCGGACCTTATGTGAAAACTAAGAAAATCTGAAAAGTCGAAAAAAAAATCAGACCATTTTTTTTTTCTTTTTTGCCATAGATCATGCATTTCACATGTCTAGGCGTGAATTAAAAATAATTTGGACAATATCTGACATATTTTGAAATTTGTCAAAATCTGTCTTTTTTCCTGACCCGGACCTTATGTGAAAACTAAGAAAATCTGAAAAGTCCGAAAAAAATCAGACCAATTTTTTTTTCACTTTTTGCCATAGATCATGCATTTCAAATGTCTAGGCGTGAATTAAAAATAATTTGGACAATATCTGACATATTTTGAAATTTGTCAAAATCTGTCTTTTTCCTGACCCGGACCTTATGTGAAAACTAAGAAAATCTGAAAAGTCCGAAAAAAATCAGACCATTTTTTTTTTTTTTTTTGCCATAGATCATGCATTTCACATGTCTAGGCGTGAATTAAAAATAATTTGGACAATATCTGACATATTTTGAAATTTGTCAAAATCTGTCTTTTCCTGACCCCGGACCTTATGTGAAAACTAAGAAAATCTGAAAAGTCCGAAAAAAAAATCAGACAATTTTTTTTTCACTTTTTTGCCATAGATCATGCATTTCACATGTCTAGGCGTGAATAAAAAATAATTTGGACAATATCTGACATATTTTGAAATTTGTCAAAATCTGTCTTTTTCCTGACCCGGACCTTATGTGAAAACTAAGAAAATCTGAAAAGTCGAAAAAAAAAATCAGACAATTTTTTTTCACTTTTTTGCCATAGATCATGCATTTCACATGTCTAGGCGTGAATTAAAAAATAATTTGGACAATATCTGACATATTTTGAAATTTGTCAAAATCTGTCTTTTTTCCTGACCCGGACCTTATGTGAAAACTAAGAAAATCTGAAAAAAGTCGAAAAAAATCAGACCAATTTTTTTTTTTCACTTTTTTTGCCATAGATCATGCATTTCACATGTCTAGGCGTGAAATAAAAAAATAATTTGGACAATATCTGACATATTTTGAAATTTGTCAAAATCTGTCTTTTCCTGACCCCGGACCTTATGTGAAAACTAAGAAAATCTGAAAAGTCGAAAAAAAATCAGACCATTTTTTTTCACTTTTTTTGCCATAGATCATGCATTTCACATGTCTAGGCGTGAATTAAAAATAATTTGGACAATATCTGACATATTTTGAAATTTGTCAAAATCTGTCTTTTTCCTGACCCCGGACCTTATGTGAAAACTAAGAAAATCTGAAAAGTCCGAAAAAAATCAGACAATTTTTTTTTTCTTTTTTGCCATAGATCATGCATTTCACATGTCTAGGCGTGAAATAAAAATAATTTGGACAATATCTGACATATTTTGAAATTTGTCAAAATCTGTCTTTTTTCCTGACCCCGGACCTTATGTGAAAACTAAGAAAATCTGAAAAGTCGAAAAAAAAATCAGACAATTTTTTTTCACTTTTTTTTGCCATAGATCATGCATTTCACATGTCTAGGCGTGAATTAAAAATAATTTGGACAATATCTGACATATTTTGAAATTTGTCAAAATCTGTCTTTTTTTCCTGACCCGGACCTTATGTGAAAACTAAGAAAATCTGAAAAGTCCGAAAAAAAATCAGACCAATTTTTTTCACTTTTTTTGCCATAGATCATGCATTTCACATGTCTAGGCGTGAATTAAAAAATAATTTGGACAATATCTGACATATTTTGAAATTTGTCAAAATCTGTCTTTTTTCTGACCCGGACCTTATGTGAAAACTAAGAAAATCTGAAAAAGTCGAAAAAAAATCAGACAATTTTTTTTTTCACTTTTTTTTTGCCATAGATCATGCATTTCACATGTCTAGGCGTGAATTAAAAATAATTTGGACAATATCTGACATATTTTGAAATTTGTCAAAATCTGTCTTTTTCCTGACCCGGACCTTATGTGAAAACTAAGAAAATCTGAAAAGTCGAAAAAAATCAGACCATTTTTTTTTTTTCACTTTTTTTTGCCATAGATCATGCATTTCACATGTCTAGGCGTGAATTAAAAATAATTTGGACAATATCTGACATATTTTGAAATTTGTCAAAATCTGTCTTTTCCTGACCCCGGACCTTATGTGAAAACTAAGAAAATCTGAAAAGTCCGAAAAAAAAATCAGACCAATTTTTTTTTTTTTCACTTTTTGCCATAGATCATGCATTTCACATGTCTAGGCGTGAATTAAAAATAATTTGGACAATATCTGACATATTTTGAAATTTGTCAAAATCTGTCTTTTTCCTGACCCCGGACCTTATGTGAAAACTAAGAAAATCTGAAAAGTCGAAAAAAATCAGACAATTTTTTTTTTTTCACTTTTTTTGCCATAGATCATGCATTTCACATGTCTAGGCGTGAAATAAAAAATAATTTGGACAATATCTGACATATTTTGAAATTTGTCAAAATCTGTCTTTTCCTGACCCCGGACCTTATGTGAAAACTAAGAAAATCTGAAAAGTCCGAAAAAAAAATCAGACCAATTTTTTTTTTTCACTTTTTTTGCCATAGATCATGCATTTCACATGTCTAGGCGTGAATTAAAAATAATTTGGACAATATCTGACATATTTTGAAATTTGTCAAAATCTGTCTTTTTCCTGACCCGGACCTTATGTGAAAACTAAGAAAATCTGAAAAGTATGAAAAAAATCAGACATTTTTTTTTTTTTTTTCACTTTTTTTGCCATAGATCATGCATTTCACATGTCTAGACGTGAATTAAAAAATAATTTGGACAATATCTGACATATTTTGAAATTTGTCAAAATCTGTCTTTTTTCCTGACCCCGGACCTTATGTGAAAACTAAGAAAATCTGAAAAGTCGAAAAAAAATCAGACCAATTTTTTTTTTTTTTCACTTTTTGCCATAGATCATGCATTTCACATGTCTAGGCGTGAATTAAAAATAATTTGGACAATATCTGACATATTTTGAAATTTGTCAAAAATCTGTCTTTTTTTCCTGACCCGGACCTTATGTGAAAACTAAGAAAATCTGAAAAGTCGAAAAAAAAAAACAAACTTTTTGCCAAATCATGCATTTCACATGTCTAGGCGTGAATTAAAAATAATTTGGACAATATCTGACATATTTTGAAATTTTCAAAATCTGTCTTTTCCTTTATGTGAAAACTAATCAGATCAATTTTTTTTTCACTTTTTTCCATAGATCATGCATTTCACATGTCTAGGCGTGAATTAAAAAATAATTTGGACAATATCTGACATATTTTGAAATTTGTCAAAATCTGTCTTTTTTCTGACCCGGACCTTATGTGAAAACTAAGAAAATCTGAAAAAAGTCCGAAAAAAATCAGACCAATTTTTTTTTTTCACTTTTTTTTGCCATAGATCATGCATTTCACATGTCTAGGCGTGAATAAAAAATAATTTGGACAATATCTGACATATTTTGAAATTTGTCAAAATCTGTCTTTTCCTGACCCCGGACCTTATGTGAAAACTAAGAAAATCTGAAAAGTCCGAAAAAAAAAAATCAGACCATTTTTTTTTCACTTTTTTTGCCATAGATCATGCATTTCACATGTCTAGGCGTGAATTAAAAATAATTTGGACAATATCTGACATATTTTGAAATTTGTCAAAATCTGTCTTTTCCTGACCCGGACCTTATGTGAAAACTAAGAAAATCTGAAAAGTGAAAAAAAAATCAGACCAATTTTTTTTTCACTTTTTTTTGCCATAGATCATGCATTTCACATGTCTAGGCGTGAATTAAAAAATAATTTGGACAATATCTGACATATTTTGAAATTTGTCAAAATCTGTCTTTTTTCCTGACCCCGGACCTTATGTGAAAACTAAGAAAATCTGAAAAGTCCGAAAAAAAAATCAGACCAATTTTTTTTTTCACTTTTTTGCCATAGATCATGCATTTCACATGTCTAGGCGTGAATTAAAAATAATTTGGACAATATCTGACATATTTTGAAATTTGTCAAAATCTGTCTTTTTCCTGACCCCGGACCTTATGTGAAAACTAAGAAAATCTGAAAAGTCGAAAAAAAATCAGACCATTTTTTTTTCACTTTTTGCCATAGATCATGCATTTCACATGTCTAGGCGTGAAATTAAAAATAATTTGGACAATATCTGACATATTTTGAAATTTGTCAAAATCTGTCTTTTCCTGACCCGGACCTTATGTGAAAACTAAGAAAATCTGAAAAGTCGAAAAAAAAAATCAGACCAATTTTTTTCTTTTTTTGCCATAGATCATGCATTTCACATGTCTAGGCGTGAATTAAAAATAATTTGGACAATATCTGACATATTTTGAAATTTGTCAAAATCTGTCTTTTTCCTGACCCGGACCTTATGTGAAAACTAAGAAAATCTGAAA
>NW_025962981.1:0-7644 GCF_017589495.1 Alosa alosa
AGTATCAGCTATGGTGGTGGTAGGAACAGCTGTAGTTGTAGCAGCCAATGTTGTAGTATCAGGAACATGGTGGTGGTAGGAGCCAATGTTGTAGTATCAGCTAGTGGTGTTGTAGTATCAGCTATGGTGGTGGTAGGAACAGCTGTAGTTGTAGCAGCCAATGTTGTAGTATCAGCTAGGGTGGTGGTAGGAACAGCTGTAGTTGTAGCAGCCAATGTTGTAGTATCAGCTATAGGAACAGCTGTAGTTGGTGGTATCAGGAACAGCTAGGAACAGCTGTAGTTGTAGCAGCCAATGTTGTAGTATCAGCTATGGTGGTGGTAGGAACAGCTGTAGTTGTAGCAGCCAATGTTGTAGTATCAGCTATGGTGGTGGTAGGAACAGCTGTAGTTGTAGCAGCCAATGTTGTAGTATCAGCTATGGTGGTGGTAGGAACAGCTGTAGTTGTAGATGCCAATGTTGTAGTATCAGCTAGGGTGGTGGTAGGAACAGCTGTAGTTGTAGCAGCCAATGTTGTAGTATCAGCTATATGGTGGTGGTAGGAACAGCTGTAGTTGTAGCAGCCAATGTTGTAGTATCAGCTGGTGGTGGTAGGGAACAGCTGTAGGTGGCTATGGTGGTGGTAGGAACAGCTGTAGTTGTAGCAGCCAATGTTGTAGTATCAGCTATGGTGGTGGTAGGAACAGCTGTAGTTGTAGCAGCCAATGTTGTTGTAGTATCAGCTATGGTGGTGGTAGGAACAGCTGTAGTTGTAGCAGCCAATGTTGTAGTATCAGCTATGGTGGTAGGAACAGCTGTAGTTGAACAGCCAGTATGTAGTAGGAACAGCTGTAGTTGTAGCAGCCAATGTTGTAGTATCAGCTATGGTGGTGGTAGGAACAGCTGTAGTTGTAGCAGCCAATGTTGTGTTGTATGGTGGTGGTATCAGCTGTAGTTGTAGCAGCCAATGTTGTATCAGCTAGGGTGGTGGTAGGAACAGCTGTAGTTGTAGCAGCCAATGTTGTAGTATCAGCTTGGTGGTGGTAGGAACAGCTGTAGTTGTAGCAGCCAATGTTGTAGTATCAGCTATGGTGGTGGTAGGAACAGCTGTAGTTGTAGCAGCCAATGTTGTAGTATCAGCTAGGGTGGTGGTAGGAACAGCTGTAGTTGTAGCAGCCAATGTTGTAGTATCAGCCAATGTTGTAGTATCAGCTATGGTGGTGGTAGGAACAGCTGTAGTTGTAGCAGCCAATGTTGTAGTATCAGCTATGGTGGTGGTAGGAACAGCTGTAGTTGTAGCAGTTGTAGTATCAGCTAGCCACAGCTGTGTTGTAGCAGCCAATGTTGTAGTATCAGCTATGGTGGTGGTAGGAACAGCTGTAGTTGTAGCAGCCAATGTTGTAGTATCAGGTGGTGGTGGTAGGAACAGCTGTAGTTGTAGTTGTAGCAGCCAATGTTGTAGTATCAGTATCAGCTATGGTGGTGGTAGGAACAGCTGTAGTTGTAGCAGCCAATGTTGTAGTATCAGTATGGTGGTGGTAGGATCAGCTGTAGTTGCTAGCCAATGTTGGTGGTAGGAACAGCTGTAGTTGTAGCAGCCAATGTTGTAGTATCAGCTATGGTGGTGGTAGGAACAGCTGTAGTTGTAGCAGCCAATGTTGTAGTATCAGCTAGGGTGGTGGTAGGAACAGCTGTAGTTGTAGCAGCCAATGTTGTAGTATCAGCTAGGGTTGTGGTAGGAACAGCTGTAGTTGTAGCAGCCAATGTTGTAGTATCAGCTATGGTGGTGGTAGGAACAGCTGTAGTTGTAGCAGCCAATGTTGTAGTATCAGCTATGGTGGTGGTGGTAGGAACAGCTGTAGTTGTAGCAGCCAATGTTGTAGTATCAGCTAGGGTGGTGGTAGGAACAGCTGTATGCCAATGTTGTAGTATCAGCTATGGTGGTGGTAGGAACAGCTGTAGTTGTAGCAGCCAATGTTGTAGTATCAGCTATGGTGGTGGTAGGAACAGCTGTAGTTGTAGCAGCCAATGTTGTAGTATCAGCTATGGTGGTGGTAGGAACAGCTGTAGTTGTAGCAGCCAATGTTGTAGTATCAGCTATGGTGGTGGTAGGAACAGCTGTAGTTGTAGCAGCCCAGTATGTTGTAGTATCAGCTATGTTGGTGGTAGGAACAGCTGTAGTTGTAGCAGCCAATGTTGTAGTATCAGCTATGGTGGTGGTAGGAACAGCTGTAGTTGTAGCAGCCAATGTTGTAGTATCAGCTATGGTGGTGGTAGGAACAGCTGTAGTTGTAGCAGCCAATGTTGTAGTATCAGCTATGGTGGTGGTAGGAACAGCTGTAGTTGTAGTATCAGCTATGGTGGTGGCAGCCAGCTGTAGTTGTATCAGCCAATGTTGTAGTATCAGCTATGGTGGTGGTAGGAACAGCTGTAGTTGTAGCAGCCAATGTTGTAGTATCAGCCAATGTGGTGTAGGTAACAGCTGTAGTTGTAGTATCAGCCAATGTTGTAGTATCAGTGGTGGTGGTAGGAACAGCTGTAGTTGTAGCAGCCAATGTTGTAGTATCAGCTATGGTGGTGGTAGGAACAGCTGTAGTTGTAGGAGCCAATGTTGTAGTATCAGCTATGGTGGTGGTAGGAACAGCTGTAGTTGTAGTATCAGCTGTTGGTCAGGTGTGGTAGGAACAGCTGTAGTTGTAGCAGCCAATGTTGTAGTATCAGCTATGGTGGTGGTAGGAACAGCTGTAGTTGTAGCAGCCAATGTTGTAGTATCAGCTATGGTGGTGGTAGGAACAGCTGTAGTTGTAGCAGCCAATGTTGTAGTATCAGCTATGGTGGTGGTAGGAACAGGTGTAGTTGTAGTAGGAATGTTGTGTATCAGCTATGGTGGTGGTAGGAACAGCCAGCCAATGTTGTAGCCAATGTTGTAGTATCAGCTATGGTGGTGGTAGGAACAGCTGTAGTTGTAGCAGCCAATGTTGTAGTATCAGCTAGGGTGGTGGTAGGAACAGCTGTAGTTGTAGCAGCCAATGTTGTAGTATCAGCTATAGTTGTAGTATCAGCCAATGTTGTAGGTCAGGTAGGAACAGCTGTAGTTGTAGCAGCCAATGTTGTAGTATCAGCTATGGTGGTGGTAGGAACAGCTGTAGTTGTAGCAGCCAATGTTGTAGTATCAGCTATGGTGGTGGTAGGAACAGCTGTAGTTGTAGCAGCCAATGTTGTAGTATCAGCTATGGTGGTGGTAGGAACAGCTGTAGTTGTAGCAGCCAATGTTGTAGTATCAGCTATGGTGGTGGTAGGAACAGCTGTAGTTGTAGCAGCCAATGTTGTAGTATCAGCTATGGTGGTGGTAGGAACAGCTGTAGTTGTAGCAGCCAATGTTGTAGTATCAGCCAAGTATCAGCTATGGTGGTGGTAGGAACAGCTGTAGTTGTAGCAGCCAATGTTGTAGTATCAGCTATGGTGGTGGTAGGAACAGCTGTAGTTGTAGAAGCCAATGTTGTAGTATCAGCAGCCAGCTGTTGTTGTATCAGCCAATGTTGTAGTATCAGCTATGGTGGTGGTAGGAACAGCTGTAGTTGTAGCAGCCAATGTTGTGTATCAGCTATGGTGGTGGTAGGAACAGCTGTAGTTGTAGCAGCCAATGTTGTGTATCAGTATCAGCTAGTTGTGGTGGCCAATGTTGTAGGTATCAGCTATGGTGGTGGTACAGCTGTAGTTGTAGCAGCCAATGTTGTAGTATCAGCTAGGGTGGTGGTAGGAACAGCTGTAGTTGTAGCAGCCAATGTTTGTAGTATCAGCTATCAGGTGGTGGTAGGAACAGCTGTAGTTGTAGCAGCCAATGTTGTAGTATCAGCTATGGTGGTGGTAGGAACAGCTGTAGTTGTAGCAGCCAATGTTGTAGTATCAGCTGGTGGTGGTGGTGGTGGTATGTTGAGTATCAGCTGTAGTGGTGGTGAACAGCTGTAGTTGTAGCAGCCAATGTTGTAGTATCAGCTATGGTGGTGGTAGGAACAGCTGTAGTTGTAGCAGCCAATGTTGTAGTATCAGCTAGCCAATGTTGTGTGTGTGGTAGGAACAGCTGTAGTTGTAGCAGCCAATGTTGTAGTATCAGCCAATGGTGGTGGTGGTAGGAACAGGTGTAGTTGTAGCAGCCAATGTTGTAGTATCAGCTATGGTGGTGGTAGGAACAGCTGTAGTTGTAGCAGCCAATGTTGTAGTATCAGCTATGGTGGTGGTAGGAACAGCTGTAGTTGTAGCAGCCAATGTTGTAGTATCAGCTATGGTGGTGGTAGGAACAGCTGTAGTTGTAGCAGCCAATGTTGTAGTATCAGCTATGGTGGTGGTAGGAACAGCTGTAGTTGTAGCAGCCATTGTTGTAGTATCAGCCAATGTTGTAGTATCAGCTATGGTGGTGGTAGGAACAGCTGTAGTTGTAGCAGCCAATGTTGTAGTATCAGCTATGGTGGTGGTAGGAACAGCTGTAGTTGTGGCAGCCAATGTTGTAGTATCAGCTAGGGTGGTATCAGCTGTAGTTGTAGCAGCCAATGTTGTAGTATCAGCTATGGTGGTGGTAGGAACAGCTGTAGTTGTAGCAGCCAATGTTGTAGTATCAGCTATGGTGGTGGTAGGAACAGCTGTAGTTGTAGCAGCCAATGTTGTAGTATCAGCTAGGGTGGTGGTAGGAACAGCTGTAGTTGTAGCAGCCAATGTTGTAGTATCAGCAATGTTGTAGTATCAGCCAGTGTTGTAGGATCAGCTGTAGTTGTAGCAGCCACAGCTGTGTTGTAGTATCAGCTATGGTGGTGGTAGGAACAGCTGTAGTTGTAGCAGCCAATGTTGTAGTATCAGCTATGGTGGTGGTAGGAACAGCTGTAGTTGTAGCAGCCAATGTTGTAGTATCAGCTATGGTGGTGGTAGGAACAGCTGTAGTTGTAGCAGCCAATGTTGTAGTATCAGCTAGGGTGGTGGTAGGAACAGCTGTAGTTGTAGCAGCCAATGTTGTAGTATCAGCCAATGTTGTAGTATCAGCTATGGTGGTGGTAGGAACAGCTGTAGGAACAGCTGTTGTTGTAGTATCAGCCAATGTTGTGGTAGGAACAGCTATCAGCAATGTTGTAGTATCAGGTAGGAACAGCTGTAGTTGTAGCAGCCAATGTTGTAGTATCAGCTATGGTGGTGGTAGGAACAGCTGTAGTTGTAGCAGCCAATGTTGTAGTATCAGCTATGGTGGTGGTAGGAACAGCTGTAGTTGTGTAGGTAGGATCAGCTATGGTGGTGGTAGGAACAGCTGTAGTTGTAGCAGCCAATGTTGTAGTATCAGCTATGGTGGTGGTAGGAACAGCTGTAGTTGTAGCAGCCAATGTTGTAGTATCAGCTATGGTGGTGGTAGGAACAGCTGTAGTTGTAGTATCAGCCAATGTTGTAGTTGTAGCAGCCAATGTTGTAGTATCAGTGGTGGTGGTAGGAACAGCTGTAGTTGTAGCAGCCAATGTTGTAGTATCAGTATCAGCTGTGGTGGTGGTAGGAACAGCTGTAGTTGTATCAGCCAATGTTGTAGTATCAGCCAATGTTGTAGTCAGGTAGGAACAGCTGTAGTTGTAGCAGCCAATGTTGTAGTATCAGCCAATGTGGTAGTATCAGCTGTAGTTGTGGCAGCCAATGTTGTAGTTATCAGCTATGGTGGTATCAGCTATGGTGGTGGAACAGCTGTAGTTGTAGCAGCCAATGTTGTAGTATCAGCCAATGTTGTAGTATCAGCTATGGTGGTGGTAGGAACAGCTGTAGTTGTAGCAGCCAATGTTGTAGTATCAGCCAATGTTGTAGTATCAGCTATGGTGGTGGTAGGAACAGCTGTAGTTGTAGCAGCCAATGTTGTAGTATCAGCTAGGGTGGTGGTAGGAACAGCTGTAGTTGTAGCAGCCAATGTTGTAGTATCAGCTATGGTGGTGGTAGGAACAGCTGTAGTTGTAGCAGCCAATGTTGTAGTATCAGCTAGGTGGTGGTAGGAACAGCTGTAGTTGTAGCAGCCAATGTTGTAGTATCAGCTATGGTGGTGGTAGGAACAGCTGTAGTTGTAGCAGCCAATGTTGTAGTATCAGCCAATGTTGTAGTATCAGCTATGGTGGTGGTAGGAACAGCTGTAGTTGTAGCAGCCAATGTTGTAGTATCAGCTATGGTGGTGGTAGGAACAGCTGTAGTTGTAGCAGCCAATGTTGTAGTATCAGCCAATGTTGTAGTATCAGCTATGGTGGTGGTAGGAACAGCTGTAGTTGTAGCAGCCAATGTTGTAGTATCAGCTATGGTGGTGGTAGGAACAGCTGTAGTTGTAGCAGCCAATGTTGTAGTATCAGCTATAGTTGTTGTAGGAACAGCTGTAGTTGTAGCAGCAAATGTTGTAGTATCAGCTATGGTGGTGGTAGGAACAGCTGTAGTTGTAGCAGCCAATGTTGTAGTATCAGCTATGGTGGTGGTAGGAACAGCTGTAGTTGTAGCAGCCAATGTTGTGTATCAGCTATGGTGGTGGTAGGAACAGTAGTTCAGCTAGGGTGGTGGTAGGAACAGCTGTAGTTGTAGCAGCCAATGTTGTAGTATCAGCTAGTGGTGGTGGTAGGAACAGCTGTAGTTGTGGCAGCCAATGTTGTAGTATCAGCTATGGTGGTTGTGGTATCAACAGCTGTAGTTGTAGCAGCCAATGTTGTAGTATCAGCTATGGTGGGGTGTTGGAACAGCTGTAGTTGTAGCAGCCAATGTTGTAGTATCAGCTATGGTGGTGGTAGGAACAGCTGTAGTTGTAGCAGCCAATGTTGTAGTATCAGCTATGGTGGTCGTAAGAACAGGTGTAGTTGTAGCAGCCAATGTTGTAGTATCAGCTATGGTGGTGGTAGGAACAGCTGTAGTTGTAGCAGCCAATGCAGTATCAGCCAATGTTGTAGTATCAGCTATGGTGGTGGTAGGAACAGCTGTAGTTGTAGCAGCCAATGTTTGTAGTATCAGCTATGGTGGTGGTAGGAACAGCTGTAGTTGTAGCAGCCAATGTTGTAGTATCAGCTATGGTGGTGGTAGGAACAGCTGTAGTTGTAGCAGCCAATGTTGTAGTATCAGCTATGGTGGTGGTAGGAACAGCTGTAGTTGTAGCAGCCAATGTTGTAGTATCAGCTAGGGTGGTGGTAGGTAGTATCAGCTATGGTGGTGTAGGAACAGTTGTAGCAGCCAATGTTGTAGTATCAGCTATGGTGGTGGTAGGAACAGCTGTAGTTGTAGCAGCCAATGTTGTAGTATCAGCTATGGTGGTGGTAGGAACAGCTGTAGTTGTAGCAGCCAATGTTGTAGTATCAGCTATGGTGGTGGTAGGAACAGCTGTAGTTGTAGCAGCCAATGTTGTAGTATCAGCTATGGTGGTGGTAGGAACAGCTGTAGTTGTAGCAGCCAATGTTGTAGTATCAGCTATGGTGGTGGTAGGAACAGCTGTAGTTGTAGCAGCCAATGTTGTAGTATCAGCTATGGTGGTGGTAGGAACAGCTGTAGTTGTAGCAGCCAATGTTGTAGTATCAGCTATGGTGGTGGTAGGAACAGCTGTAGTTGTTGTAGCAGCCAATGTTGTAGTATCAGCTATGGTGGTGGTAGGAACAGCTGTAGTTGTAGCAGCCAATGTTGTAGTATCAG
>NW_025962982.1:0-7620 GCF_017589495.1 Alosa alosa
ATTTCAAATGTCTAGGCGTGAATTAAAAAATAATTTGGACAATATCTGACATATTTTGAAATTTGTCAAAATCTGACTTTTTCCCTGACCCGGACCTTATGTGAAAAACTAAGAAAATCTGAAAAGTCGAAAAAAAATCAGACCAATTTTTTTTTCACTTTTTTGCCATAGATCATGCATTTCAAATGTCTAGACGTGAATTAAAAAATAATTTGGACAATATCTGACATATTTTGAAATTTGTCAAAATCTGACTTTTTTCCTGACCCCGGACCTTATGTGAAATCCTGACCCCGGACCTTATGTGAAAACTAAGAAAATCTGAAAAGTCCGAAAAAAATCAGACCAATTTGTTTTTCACTTTTTTTGCCATAGATCATGCATTTCAAATGTCTAGACGTGAATTAAAAAATAATTTGGACAATATCTGACATATTTTGAAATTTGTCAAAATCTGACTTTTTTTTCCTGACCCGGACCTTATGTGAAAACTAAGAAAATCTGAAAAGTCCGAAAAAATCAGACCAATTTGTTTTTCACTTTTTTGCCATAGATCATGCATTTCAAATGTCTAGGCGTGAATTAAAAAATAATTTGGACAATATCTGACATATTTTGAAATTTGTCAAAATCTGACTTTTTTCCTGACCCCGGACCTTATGTGAAAACTAAGAAAATCTGAAAAGTCGAAAAAAAAATCAGACCAATTTGTTTTTCACTTTTTTGCCATAGATCATGCATTTCAAATGTCTAGACGTGAATTAAAAAATAATTTGGACAATATCTGACATATTTTGAAATTTGTCAAAATCTGACTTTTTTCCTGACCCCGGACCTTATGTGAAAACTAAGAAAATCTGAAAAGTCCGAAAAAAATCAGACCAATTTGTTTTTCACTTTTTTGCCATAGATCATGCATTTCAAATGTCTAGACGTGAATTAAAAAATAATTTGGACAATATCTGACATATTTTGAAATTTGTCAAAATCTGACTTTTTCCTGACCCGGACCTTATGTGAAAACTAAGAAAAAATTGAAAAAGTCGAAAAAAAAAAATCAGACCAATTTGTTTTTCACTTTTTTTGCCATAGATCATGCATTTCAAATGTCTAGAGGCGTGAATTAAAATATAATTTGGACAATATCTGACATATTTTGAAATTTGTCAAAATCTGACTTTTTTCCTGACCCCGGACCTTATGTGAAAACTGAGAAAATCTGAAAAGTCGAAAAAAAAATCAGACCAATTTGTTTTTCACTTTTTTGCCATAGATCATGCATTTCAAATGTCTAGGCGTGAATTAAAAATAATTTGGACAATATCTGACATATTTTGAAATTTGTCAAAATCTGACTTTTTTCCTGACCCGGACCTTATGTGAAAACTAAGAAAATCTGAAAAGTCCGAAAAAAAAATCAGACCAATTTGTTTTTCACTTTTTTTGCCATAGATCATGCATTTCAAATGTCTAGACGTGAATTAAAAATTAATTTGGACAATATCTGACATATTTTGAAATTTGTCAAAATCTGACTTTTTCCTGACCCCGGACCTTATGTGAAAACTAAGAAAATCTGAAAAGTCCGAAAAAAATCAGACCAATTTGTTTTTCACTTTTTTTGCCATAGATCATGCATAAAAAATAATTTGGACAATATCTGACATATTTTGAAATTTGTCAAAATCTGACTTTTTTTTCCTGACCCGGACCTTATGTGAAAACTAAGAAAATCTGAAAAGTCCGAAAAAAAATCAGACCAATTTGTTTTTCACTTTTTTGCCATAGATCATGCATTTCAAATGTCTAGGCGTGAATTGGACAAAATTTTAATTTGGACAATATCTGACATATTTTGAAATTTGTCAAAATCTGACTTTTTTCCTGACTCCGGACCTTATGTGAAAACTAAGAAAATCTGAAAAGTCCGAAAAAAATCAGACCAATTTGTTTTTCACTTTTTTGCCATAGATCATGCATTTCAAATGTCTAGGCGTGAATTAAAAATAATTTGGACAATATCTGACATATTTTGAAATTTGTCAAAATCTGACTTTTTTTTCCTGACCCGGACCTTATGTGAAAACTAAGAAAATCTGAAAAGTCGAAAAAAAAATCAGACCAATTTGTTTTTTTCACTTTTTTTTGCCATAGATCATGCATTTCAAATGTCTAGGCGTGAATTAAAAAATAATTTGGACAATATCTGACATATTTTGAAATTTGTCAAAATCTGACTTTTTTCCTGACCCGGACCTTATGTGAAAACTAAGAAAATCTGAAAAGTCGAAAAAAAATCAGACCAATTTGTTTTTTCACTTTTTTGCCATAGATCATGCATTTCAAATGTCTAGGCGTGAATTAAAAAATAATTTGGACAATATCTGACATATTTTGAAATTTGTCAAAATCTGACAATTTTTTTTCCTGACCCCGGACCTTATGTGAAAACTAAGAAAATCTGAAAAGTCCGAAAAAAAATCAGACCAATTTGTTTTTCACTTTTTTTGCCATAGATCATGCATTTCAAATGTCTAGGCGTGAATTAAAAAATAATTTGGACAATATCTGACATATTTTGAAATTTGTCAAAATCTGACTTTTTTCCTGACCCGGACCTTATGTGAAAACTAAGAAAATCTGAAAAGTCGAAAAAAAAAATCAGATTTTGTTTTTGTTTTTTTTTTTCAGATCATTTTTTGCCATAGATCATGCATTTCAAATGTCTAGGCGTGAATTAAAAAATAATTTGGACAATATCTGACATATTTTGAAATTTGTCAAAATCTGACTTTTTTGACCCCGGACCTTATGTGAAAACTAAGAAAATCTGAAAAGTCGAAAAAAAAATCAGACCAATTTTTTTTTCTTTTTTTGCCATAGATCATGCATTTCAAATGTCTAGGCGAATGAATTAAAAAATAATTTGGACAATATCTGACATATTTTGAAATTTGTCAAAATCTTTTTTTTCCTGACCCGGACCTTATGTGAAAACTAAGAAAATCTGAAAAGTCCGAAAAAAAAATCAGACCAATTTGTTTTCACTTTTTTTGCCATAGATCATGCATTTCAAATGTCTAGGCGTGAAATAAAAAAAAAATTTTGGACAATATCTGACATATTTTGAAATTTGTCAAAATCTGACTTTTTCCTGACCCCGGACCTTATGTGAAAACTAAGAAAATCTGAAAAAAAAAAAAAAAATCAGACCAATTTGTTTTTCACTTTTTTTTGCCATAGATCATGCATTTCAAATGTCTAGGCGTGAATTAAAAATAATTTGGACAATATCTGACATATTTTGAAATTTGTCAAAATCTGACTTTTTCCTGACCCCGGACCTTATGTGAAAACTAAGAAAATCTGAAAAGTCCGAAAAAAAATCAGACCAATTTGTTTTTCACTTTTTTGCCATAGATCATGCATTTCAAATGTCTAGGCGTGAATTAAAAAATAATTTGGACAATATCTGACATATTTTGAAATTTGTCAAAATCTGACTTTTTTCCTGACCCGGACCTTATGTGAAAACTAAGAAAATCTGAAAAGTCGAAAAAATCAGACCAATTTGTTTTTCACTTTTTTTGCCATAGAGAATGCATTTCAAATGTCTAGGCGTGAATTAAAAAAATAATTTGGACAATATCTGACATATTTTGAAATTTGTCAAAATCTGACTTTTTTCCTGACCCGGACCTTATGTGAAAACTAAGAAAATCTGAAAAGTCGAAAAAAAAAAATCAGACCAATTTGTTTTTCACTTTTTTGCCATAGATCATGCATTTCAAATGTCTAGGCGTGAATTAAAAAATAATTTGGACAATATCTGACATATTTTGAAATTTGTCAAAATCTGACTTTTTTCCTGACCCCGGACCTTATGTGAAAACTAAGAAAATCTGAAAAGTCCGAAAAAAATCAGACCAATTTGTTTTTTTCACTTTTTTTTGCCATAGATCATGCATTTCAAATGTCTAGGCGTGAATTAAAAAATAATTTGGACAATATCTGACATATTTTGAAATTTGTCAAAATCTGACTTTTTCCTGACCCGGACCTTATGTGAAAACTAAGAAAATCTGAAAAGTCCGAAAAAAAAATCAGACCAATTTGTTTTTCACTTTTTTTGCCATAGATCATGCATTTCAAATGTCTAGCGTGAATTTAAAAAATAATTTGGACAATATCTGACATATTTTGAAATTTGTCAAAATCTGACTTTTTTCCTGACCCCGGACCTTATGTGAAAACTAAGAAAATCTGAAAAGTCTTTTTTGCCATAAAAAAAATCAGACCAATTTAATTTTTTTCACTTTTTTGCCATAGATCATGCATTTCAAATGTCTAGGCGTGAATTAAAAATAATTTGGACAATATCTGACATATTTTGAAATTTGTCAAAATCTGACTTTTTCCTGACCCCGGACCTTATGTGAAAACTAAGAAAATCTGAAAAGTCCGAAAAAAATCAGACCAATTTGTTTTTCACTTTTTTGCCATAGATCATGCATTTCAAATGTCTAGGCGTGAATTAAAAAATAATTTGGACAATATCTGACATATTTTGAAATTTGTCAAAATCTGACTTTTTCCTGACCCCGGACCTTATGTGAAAACTAAGAAAATCTGAAAAGTCGAAAAAAATCAGACCAATTTTTTTTTTCACTTTTTTTGCCATAGATCATGCATTTCAAATGTCTAGACGTGAATTAAAAAATAATTTGGACAATATCTGACATATTTTGAAATTTGTCAAAATCTGACTTTTTTCCTGACCCCGGACCTTATGTGAAAACTAAGAAAATCTGAAAAGTCGAAAAAATCAGACCAATTTGTTTTTCACTTTTTTTGCCATAGATCATGCATTTCAAATGTCTAGGCGTGAATTAAAAAATAATTTGGACAATATCTGACATATTTTGAAATTTGTCAAAATCTGACTTTTTCCTGACCCCGGACCTTATGTGAAAACTAAGAAAATCTGAAAAGTCGAAAAAAAATCAGACCAATTTTTTTTCACTTTTTTTGCCATAGATCATGCATTTCAAATGTCTAGGCGTGAATCGAAAAAAAAAAATAATTTGGACAATATCTGACATATTTTGAAATTTGTCAAAATCTGACTTTTTTCCTGACCCGGACCTTATGTGAAAACTAAGAAAATCTGAAAAGTCGAAAAAAAATCAGACCAATTTGTTTTTCACTTTTTTGCCATAGATCATGCATTTCAAATGTCTAGGCGTGAATTAAAAAATAATTTGGACAATATCTGACATATTTTGAAATTTGTCAAAAAATCTGACTTTTTTCCTGACCCCGGACCTTATGTGAAAACTAAGAAAATCTGAAAAGTGAATTGAAAAAAAAATCAGACCAATTTGTTTTTCACTTTTTTTGCCATAGATCATGCATTTCAAATGTCTAGACGTGAATTAAAAAATAATTTGGACAATATCTGACATATTTTGAAATTTGTCAAAATCTGACTTTTTTCCTGACCCCGGACCTTATGTGAAAACTAAGAAAATCTGAAAAGTCCGAAAAAAATCAGACCAATTTGTTTTTCACTTTTTTGCCATAGATCATGCATTTCAAATGTCTAGACGTGAATTAAAAATAATTTGGACAATATCTGACATATTTTGAAAAATTTGTCAAAATCTGACTTTTTTTTTTCCTGACCCCCGGACCTTATGTGAAAACTAAGAAAATCTGAAAAAAGTTAAAAAAAAAAATCAGACCAATTTGTTTTGTTTTTTTTTTTGCCATAGATCATGCATTTCAAATGTCTAGGCGTGATAAAAAAAAAATAATTTGGACAATATCTGACATATTTTGAAATTTGTCAAAATCTGACTTTTTCCTGACCCGGACCTTATGTGAAATGTGAAAAGAAAATCTGAAAAGTCCGAAAAAAAAATCAGACCAATTTTTTTTCACTTTTTTGCCATAGATCATGCATTTCAAATGTCTAGGCGTGAATTAAAAAATAATTTGGACAATATCTGACATATTTTGAAATTTGTCAAAATCTGACTTTTTTCCTGACCCCGGACCTTATGTGAAAACTAAGAAAATCTGAAAAGTCCGAAAAAAAGTCAGACCAATTTGTTTTTCTTTTTTTTTGCCATAGATCATGCATTTCAAATGTCTAGGCGTGAATTAAAAAAAATAATTTGGACAATATCTGACATATTTTGAAATTTGTCAAAATCTGACTTTTTCCTGACCCGGACCTTATGTGAAAACTAAGAAAATCTGAAAAGTCGAAAAAAAATCAGACCAATTTGTTTTTCACTTTTTTTGCCATAGATCATGCATTTCAAATGTCTAGGCGTGAATTAAAAAAATAATTTGGACAATATCTGACATATTTTGAAATTTGTCAAAATCTGACTTTTTCCTGACCCGGACCTTATGTGAAAACTAAGAAAATCTGAAAAGTCGAAAAAAATCAGACCAATTTTTTTTCACTTTTTTTTTTGCCATAGATCATGCATTTCAAATGTCTAGACGTGAATTAAAAATTAATTTGGACAATATCTGACATATTTTGAAATTTGTCAAAATCTGACTTTTTTCCTGACCCCGGACCTTATGTGAAAACTAAGAAAATCTGAAAAGTCGAAAAAAATCAGAACCAATTTGTTTTTCACTTTTTTGCCATAGATCATGCATTTCAAATGTCTAGCGTGAATTAAAAATAATTTGGACAATATCTGACATATTTTGAAATTTGTCAAAATCTGACTTTTTTTCCTGACCCGGACCTTGAATGTGAAAACTAAGAAAATCTGAAAAGTCAGACCAAAAAAATCAGACCAATTTGTTTTTCACTTTTTTGCCATAGATCATGCATTTCAAATGTCTAGACGTGAATTAAAAAATAATTTGGACAATATCTGACATATTTTGAAATTTGTCAAAATCTGACTTTTTTCCTGACCCCGGACCTTATGTGAAAACTAAGAAAATCTGAAAAAAAAAAAAAAAATCAGACCAATTTTTTTTTCACTTTTTTGCCATAGATCATGCATTTCAAATGTCTAGGCGTGAATTAAAAAATAATTTGGACAATATCTGACATATTTTGAAATTTGTCAAAAAAATCTGACTTTTCCTGACCCGGACCTTATGTGAAAACTAAGAAAATCTGAAAAGTCCGAAAAAAATCAGACCAATTTTTTTTTCTTTTTTTTTGCCATAGATCATGCATTTCAAATGTCTAGACGTGAATTAAAAAATAATTTGGACAATATCTGACATATTTTGAAATTTGTCAAAATCTGACTTTTTTCCTGACCCCGGACCTTATGTGAAAACTAAGAAAATCTGAAAAGTCCGAAAAAAATCAGACCAATTTGTTTTTCACTTTTTTTGCCATAGATCATGCATTTCAAATGTCTAGCGTGAATTAAAAAATAATTTGGACAATATCTGACATATTTTGAAATTTGTCAAAATCTGACTTTTTTTTCCTGACCCCGGACCTTATGTGAAAACTAAGAAAATCTGAAAAGTCCGAAAAAAATCAGACCAATTTGTTTTTCACTTTTTTTGCCATAGATCATGCATTTCAAATGTCTAGAGCGTGAATAAAAATAATTTGGACAATAT
>NW_025962983.1:0-17409 GCF_017589495.1 Alosa alosa
TAAGCGTTCAGCCTCCACCTAAATGTCGCAGGTTAATTATAACACACTGCTTGCTAATTTCCATACTCACAGTGCATAGCCACCACAGTCACTGTGACAGCCAGGAGGACAACCCCAGTGAAGCCGAGCACCAGCAGCCACTTTCTCATCTGTCCTGCAGACAGACAGAGAAAAAGCACAGCATGTGGATGACAGCAGTGCTCTGATCTATGTCATGGCAGGAGATGGAAAGAGAGACAGAGAGAGAAACTTTTCATCACTGTGCCACCAGCACCACATGCGGGAATAGTGGGATAATAGGCCTAGTCATCTGTTAACACACTGACAGTGTTGTGCCAGTTCACAGCTTTTCTGAACTAGTTCAAGTTCAGTTCATACACAACTAGATGTACCGCATAAGCGGTACAAAATATGACCGCCCGCTCAGTCCTGTACATCCGTTCAGAAAATAAATCACACTTCAATTTGTCTCCATATTTTACTCCATCCCCACTCTTGAAACTTTTGTGTATGCTTATTTGGCATGCCTGAGTGTGTGTGTCGCGGCTGCACAGAAAGTACCCTACTGGTGCTGAAAAGGTGAATAGATTGTAGAATAGCCAAAGAAGATGTAGAATTGTTATAAAACCTTTAAAATCTCTAAACAATCACAAGTAGGGCAGTTCATCACAGTTCATCCATTGCAACTGGATTGATGAAAGGTCACCCACCTGTAGGCTACATTGTATTTGGGAAAAGCAAAAGGTATCAGCATAATGTTATTTATTTATTTATTTTTTATGTATTTATAAACAAAAACCATCTCTGTCAGTTCCATGCCGTTTTCAACAGCTATCAAAAACAAAGGTCATTTTGGATGGATGGATTTTTTTGTGATGTTTCTTCTTCTACATAAGATTTTAGTCATCTTTAGTTCATGTAATACTTTATTGTCAATGCACAAATTAAGTAACAGTAGTCTGAAACGTTATTGTTAATGCACAAATTAAGTAACAGTAGCCTAGTCTGAAGCGAAATGCTGTTTTACATCTAACCAGTGGTGCAAATAACTGACATGTCCAAATGGGCCTTGATGAAATCATTAAGCTAGACTGTTCATACACATTTTAGCAGACCCAAAGTTGAAGAAACTTTTGTCCGTTATTGTTAGTGCAAATATAGGCTGATTCATGTTCCCTTGCATTGTTTAACTGAGGTCCATGGCTAGTCTGGCTTTCATCAGACCAAGCTCAATCTTTTAAGAAATCAAAAATAAATAGCGGGCAGATCAGGCTGGGTTCACCCAGCCTAGTCCATAGGCACCCGATATTGTTTAATTTTCGATTGAGATATATACAGCTCTGGCTATTCTAAATGCAAAAATGCATCAGGGAGTTATGACAAAGCGGTAACTAACAAACTAGATCCTAATAGAAAGTTGTTAGCTTCCCTAAGCTACAGGTAGGATTATAAGGTAGGCCTAATGACAACATAAATTGTCAATAGGCTATGCTGGCGACACAAATAAAATCTCCTTTGGAAACCAATGGCTTCGCCTTACAGTATCAAAGCGGACTTAAACTGTCATATCATTGGCGAAAAGTTGTAATAACATTCAAGCAGCTCCATGAGTCAAGGAAAGCGGCGAATGAAGTAGCCACTTCTAAATGGGACCCACTACACAGTAGCTTAAAAGGTGTTTTGCTAAAGCAGCCATAATGAAATGAAGGTGTCATTGTTTGGATACTTCACACACCGTGCTTTTTAATTTCACAGACTACAACTACCAAGCTGTAATCAAAGCACATCGATTCCCCTCTCACCCCCTGCGCGCTTAAAACAAAATAAACAGGTGTCTCTCAGTCTCCGCATGTATAGGCAAAACTGTATCAGACCCGGTTTAGCGTTGGTAAATCTTCCATTGCACAGAATGATTTTTGTATACGTGCAATAAATGACAGTCGAAAGATACAAACAGTGCTGCTATACATTTGCTTGGTATAACCGCATTTATAGTTTTCTACAAATGCAATAAATCAAATGCCTCCATCACTCAACCAGCATACTTGGTAACATTACCTAGGTCCTTATTGATATTACAAGATTAAGCATTACCTGCAGTAAAAACCAAGCATGTCCGATAAACATCCTCAGATTTATTTTAGGCTTCAAGAAGAAATGGGAATTACACTTCATGTGAACATCGTCCTATCCTTATTAGATGTTAAGCTGCGGTAAATTACAGTCCTTGTATGGCGTCCATTGTTTTTCAACCCACTTTTAACTTCCAACAAAATTACGTCTCACTGCAGCGATCGCCATCTAGTGGACAAGCGATAAGCGACCAATACTGAAAATGCAGCCATGATGATGATGATGAATATTTATTTTGGCTTTCTTTTAATCCTACTGATTTTCATTTTTTTACGGGGGCAAATCACAAATGAGTGATTATGAGCCAGGTTGATGTGGGCCCTTGAGACCAACATACCATAAAAGATTCACAGAGAACTGTGTCTGCCCTACCCTCCTTTCGGGGTCCAGTCCAGCGGGGGGCTGCAGATGAAAGCGAAAATGGCGGTTCCATGCTATCCATGTGGGGGTACATGCCCACCAAGTTTTGTGTACCCGGTCTTTCAGTGTCGGGAATCCTTGTTGGTGTATGCGTCACTAAATGTACACATAAATTATTTTATTGTAAGGCCCCCATGAACGAGCGAAAACTTGGCATGCATTCAGAGGGTGTCATAATGATCCTACACTTTTAATTTCGTGCAGTTTTGACCTTGTCAGCCAGAGATATTGAGATGAAAACACCTAATTTTTGCTTTTTTAATTTTTTTAACTAGGTGGCTATACATGAAATAAGTGGTAATGGGATGGGTTGACATGCCCCTTAAGACCAACATACAAAAAAAAAGGTGGACCCCCTAGGCCCCTCGGTTCTCGAGATATTCACAGAAAACTGTCTCCGGCCACCTACAGGCCAGTTGGTGTATAGTAATATAAATTAATTTATTGTGTGGCCCCCATGAACAAATTCCACGAAACTTGGCGTGCATTCAGAAGGTGTCAAAATGATCCTACACTTCCAATTTCGTGCAGTTTTGACTATGTTAGGTCACAGATACCTACAATTACAACACCTCATTTTACTTTTTTGTGTTTTTACTAGGTGGCTATACATGAAATTAGTGGTTATGGAATGGGTTGACATGGCCCCTTGAGATCAACATACAAAAAAAAAGGTGGTCCTCCTAAACCTTACGGTTCTCGAGATATTCACAGAAAACTGTGTCTGCCCTACCCTCCTTTCGGGGGTGCAGTCCAGCGTGGGGGCTACAGATCAAAACGAAAAACGATGGTTCCATGCTATCCATATGGGGTTACATGCCCACCAAGTTTTGTCTACCCGGTCTTTCAGTGTCGGGGAATCATTGCGGAAATTTGGACATCGCGAAAAAAAAAAAAAAAATCTGACTAAACCTATATGACGCCGGCTTAAGCTGCTTGGCGGTCATAATAATACTAGGCCTATGTACTTATTGGTTCTTCATTATTTTCACCATATCTTTCTTTAATGTTTAAAGCTTGCTGCTCTTAGGCAAAACTCAGGCAAGCTAGTTTCATCCAAGACCAACTGTGTTTCACTGACCCTCCATGGGCTAATAGCCTGCCAATTACCTTTGGGCCAACTAGGGCCAACTGCATGGACTTAACCTGCATGGAGACAGGTATAACATATCAAACCAGTAATTTGGAAATGGCATAATATTCAGGGCACAAAAAAGTGTGGATGGTAAAATACTTCATTTAAAAAAAGGAAACAATATTCAGAGATCATTATATATGTGCATATGGTCAACTTGTTTCAGTGTTCATTGTATCCATCCCCATTTCAGGAGATTAGGTGTTATCATCATTTGTAGGCTACATACCATTAAAGGGGCCACACAAGGTTGCCAAAACAAGCTCAGATTATTTTACAAGCCCATTTACTACCTTATTAGGCTGGGGAACAAGACGGCCCATTTTAGCAGATGTCTAGTAGGGAGAGAACCGGCACAATTGTAACACTTTTCTATTTTCACGATTAATTTGATATGCACAAAGGCGATAGACCTCAAGGCGTGAAATTTGGCCAGAAAGGTGTCATACATGTGTACTCTGTGAAAGTTGAAACAGAATTAAATAAAACATGTCTTAGTTTGTTTAGAACTGAACTTAACAGCAACATGTGCCTTTGTTACAACCTTGATGTAGCCATTAAAGGCCCCCTAAACAGTTATTTTACTGTTTTTTATGTTTATGTTTTTCAAGAATCAGAATTGTGAGTTTTGATGCTTACTAAGTCTACAGGCCATTGCTTGACTTACCTGAACAAACAACAAACCACTAACTTAACTGAGTGGGCTGATGTATTTTTGGGGTGTATTAAACATATAGTTACATATTTATATAAACATATGTAACATTGGGTCTTCATTGAGTTTTTTGCCATTTTGTCATTTCAAGTTGTGGGATTTGCATATGAAGGAGACTACAATGGGATTGAGGTTCACTATATTTCCATTTTATATAGGATACCGAACTGTCATTATTCAACTTCGCCAAGGTAATCACAGTTTTACATTCTAACCCCTACAAAAGAGCCCAGCGTGCACCATTGCATTGGTGTATATGTGTAAACTCCACTAATGGTAAATAAACTAGCCATCAAAATGAAAAGTGTTACTGTGCAATAGGCTACAGGATATGTAGCCCAAAGGCAAGACCACAAAATACCAGACTAGTCAGGCTGTGTCCAGGTAAGAACCCCATTTTAGAATATAATCTGCTGTGTTTTAGGAAAAGTCATGTCTTCTCATTCGAGAAACTCTCTGCTGTAGTCCATCATACTTGTACAGGCCCTGAGACTCAAAGAAATGAATGAAGAACTCACCAGTTTCCCTGTGTATGGTCACAGGCCTCGATGGATAGTATAAAGTCTGATAGACATCCTCGGTTTTTTTTGGGCTGGATTCTGTCCACATTGGGCGCTTCTACCTCCCCATAAGTATTAGGTACAGCACTATTCTTAAACTCAACTACCATGGTAACTTCAAGGCCTACCAGAACACACTTCTTGAAAACCTGGTGGATGATTGCTCCTGATTCTGTTTTTTTTTTTTTGTTTCTTTCCTCAGTCCATTTCCTCTTTTTGTATGATGAAATCCCCTTTTGATCTGGAAAAAGTGACTGCTGCCTTCACAATGCCTGTTGCCATGGTAGTAGGTGTTATCAAAATGTTTAGTGGGTCAGAATACTTGTGTGCATAATGAACAAGCTAGAGCATAATATCAACTTACTATCATACTACTTTATAAAATATACAGTATATAACATCAACACTAGTGAATGGTTGTTTAGTCACCAACAGCTTGTATTGTTATCAGACCCTCAGTGAAGTACATCTACTGTACCCTCTCAAGGCCCCATTTTAGCAGATGTCTAAGGGAAAAACCCGGGACAAAACATTAGTCTATTTTTCTCAGTTCTAATTCGGTTGCACAAAAGACCTAAAAGGTGTAAAATTTGGCCAGAAAGGAGTCACACATGTGTGCTCTGTGAAAGTTAGTACAAGAATAAAAAAATATGTTTTCATTTTATTAAAGAACTGAACTTAACAGCAACATGTGCCTTACAACCCAGATGCAGCCATTAAAGGCCCCCTAAACAGTTATTTTACCTTAAAAGCAACATTTCAAAATCATTCTGATGGCACATAAACTCTTAGTAAGAAACAACACTTCTACCACACTCTAGTGGGTCTCATTGGTTCTATTTACCACCCTGGTAATTCATGCACTATGCACTTAAAATGAATGTGTTAGAAACAAGCATAAACTGTGTTGTCCTATCTGGACATAGATATCTGTTAAAAAACAACACAACAACACAAAGTTGTGTTATTTTCCAACACATTTCTTTGTGAGTGTACACAGTACTCTTTAAAAGCTGTTGTTGTTGACTGCGTTTTTTTTTTATTTTATTATTATTATTATTATTATTATTATTATTATGTTTTCAGGAGTCAAATTGCTAGTTTTAATGCTTTACTAAGTCTACAGGACATTGTTTGTCTAACCTAATAAGTAACACTACTGAAGCTGTGTTGGGCTGATGTATGTCATCCAGTCCATTTTCCTCCCTCAGCAATAGCCTGGGTTTTCCCATGCTGCCTTACATGGAGCAAATTTTAAGCCTCAGTTAGGGGACCAATCACAGAATGGAGGGAGGCAGCAAAGACGGTAATAACACACACCAAAACCCGTTATGAGCTTCACGTACAGGCGCATTTTGATAGACATTAGTAAAGCGTATCAAAAGCTTGACTCTAGGCATTGTAAACCACGTTTCAAATCACGAAGAAGAATTAATGTCTAGTTCCCAGACCCCATCTCAATGAGATGAGGTCTGGCCGGTAACTCAGGCTTCCTCAGCAACTAAAAAATGAATGATTTTTAATTTTTTTGGTTAAGAGAAGAGCAGTTAATAACATTCCTTTAAAGAGATTTGAAAGTAGGCAAGTTAGGCCTATTACATCTTAAAAATGTCCTGACAGCCTTCAGGCACAGAAAATGTCCTTGCTTTAAAGCGCTGTAATAGCCTAACCTATGTATGATGCTACCAACGGCATGACAGGCCTATATATATTTTCCTGGCTAGCCTGTTTATTTCACAAAATGTTTCAGTACATAGTGTTGGATGTGAAAATCTTTTATCAACTAGTTCCTATTAGATAAGGGGAGGTTTTTTTGTTTTTTTTTAGTTTTGTTCTTTGAACCGTTTTCTAATCCCTGATGATGACATACCTTTTAAATTATTAATTTTTGATTTGGAAAAAGTGACATCTTTTAAGATGCTTTGGCAATACTGTCGCCATAGTAGTGAGAATGTTTTCAAATGTTTCAAATTAAGTTCAGAGGACTTGTGTGCATAAAAGCTAGGGCATAATATACACTTATCATACTACTTTGCTATATACAACATCAACACTAGTGAACGTTTAGTGTCACCAACAGCTTGTACTGTTATCAGACCCTCAATGAAGTACATGTGTCCTGTGCCCTGCTGTAAGACAAGAGCTGAGACATGCTGTGCTGTGGGAGATGGAGTGCCCCTTGTGGTAGAAAGAATGAGCCATTATCTAAACAATTTTAATTATATTTTAGCAATTCAAACACAATTCACTGATTGTGTTAGTAAAAGCATATTTAAAGATAGTAAGTAGCCTATTAGATGGGCATCAAAATTAAAATACTTATACTTAATAAAATAATAAAGATGATACTGTGCATCTCTAAAGGGCATAAACATTTCGCCCAATCACTTTCAATTGACATACTCAGTTTAATCTTTTCTTCTTTTAAGTCTTTTAATGCATTTCTCTATAAAAAATATAATCTACACATTATGTCTGGCTTGTCACATTATTCATATTTGTATTACCCATTACTGCACAGTCATTTTTATTTATCAAATTCCTCTTTTATCTATGTACACAAAAACTCCTTGGGTTTCCCCAGACGACTTCAGTAGCTTTATATTTGTATCAGACCCATTTCACATGACAAAAATGTCAGACAGAGATTTCAGCAGCTATAAAACAGCGAAATCTCATGTTACATTATTTGTGGTCATGACATAGACCATAAATTAATGTGTATATGCAACTCCAACCATGTTCACAAGCATATGCAAAAAGAAAAATGAAAGAATTAAGAAAAGAGTAAATCATTGAAGTAGATGCATTACTCTGACACAGCACTAGTACACTGGTTAAAAGTGTTGCACAGAATTCTAATTCTAGCCAACTTTGAGCTCTGCATTTTGCATGAATGCTGTAGAATGATGTGATGAGGTACCGTACAGGATGTCAGTGGTGCAGATAGCAAACCACAGTTTCCTTTTGAATGCACACTTTCACCATGGAGTGAAAAAGTGGTGAGAAAAAGTTGTGAGTAGTGGTGGCTTCTTTGGCTACCTATAAATCATGGGTTCTGTTACACACATTTTTGGAAGTGAATAAGATCTTCAAGAATTCGGCTGCGCTCACTTTCCTGAGCAGAGGCAGTTGCGTCCCTCCATTGAAAAAGTGGAGTAGATCTGAACATAAATCTCGGCCAAGAGCCCATTTACTCAAAAGAACTAGAGCAGTGGATCAAATCACTATAGCCCAGTGGAATTACTATAGAACTGGAGCAGAGGGAATTCACCTGACATAGCTTTCCAACCCCGAATATATATATATATATATATATATATATATATATATATATATATATATATACAGAGACCGACAGAGAGATAGACAGCACTCACCAGTCTCTCGCTGGGTGCCCATGGCAGTGACTGGAAACCGCAGGATGTTGTCTGTTTCCGTTGGCTGCATGTCTGCCGCTGAGTGGGTGGTTTTGCGCTGGTGTCTCTCCGGTAATGTGCTGTCTCAGCATCAGTTCCATAATAATCTTTAGAGCGCCACTGGCCCACACCACTGGGGACCGGCGGGTTTAATCAGTTTTGCAGATGCTGTTTGTTCCTGTGATTCATTTAGGGCACTTCCTGTTTTGTGGACCATATTTCTTACTTCTTTTTTCCACCAACTTGAAACGTTTTTATAAGTTTTACAGCAAAATAAACCTCATATGTGTTATCGTCCTTCATATGAGTGACAAAGTTTCTAATACACATGATAGAATATATAGGTATGCCAACAGTTGATGACAGTTAACATGACAGTTAATAGAATTTTAGATGACATATAAGTCTGTGTCAACTAATATATATCAATAAATATGTATTAATTTAAATCTATATATTTATATTTATTTGATCTTTATGATAAGGTCTGTTTTGGCTTTTATTTATGACAAAATGTATGTTTGCTTTATAATTGAGCACCCAAGCAAAACTATACTGTACCATGTTTCACCTTGAAAGGTGTAAATAACAAGAGATCTGACATCAAGTCTTGAGGTTCACTCATGTAAAGTGCAGCATGGGGGGATTTTTTCCCCACACCAACACAATTCTTCAAATAACTCACATGGACAGGAGACTGAATGAGATACACTGCTGTATTATGCTGCTTTAAATATCCCAAAATATCACACAGGTGTGTGGTCCCCTTAATGATAAAAACCATAAATAAGTATTGTATGTATAGTATAACATATGTATACTTTGATCCCGGTGGAGGGAATGGTCTCTGCATTTATCCCAACTGCGGAATTAGTGAAACACACTCGGCACAGAGTGAACACACAGTAAGGTGAAGGACACACCATCCTAACGCAGTGAGCTGCCTGCTAAAGGGCGCTGGGGAGCAGTGAGGGTTAGTGCCTTTCTCAAGGGCACTTCAGCTGTTCCTACTAGTCAGTTCGAACCGCAACCCTCTGTTACAATTCAAGTACAACCAGTAGGGGCCAAGATTGTGGCTAACTTAAAGGGATAACGTTTATTTAGTACTGTCAGTACAAACTTTAACATCAAGTTTACGGCCTCGAGTTGCTACAGCCAGCAGTCAACGCAGTCAGGCAGCCACAGCCTACAAATTCTGGGGTCATATTATTGTAAGGTGTCCGTAATGCTTGATTGTCCAAAAGGAAATGAAGATGTAGTATTTCTCCTGCTTCTCTCTACAGCCTGACAGGCTGCAGTATTGGAGATGAAGGCTTCAGAGCTCTTGCATCAGCACTGAGATCAAACCCCTCACACATGAGAGAGCTGCAGCTGAGAGGGAATAAAGCAGGAGACTCAGGAGTGAAGCATCTTTCTTCTCTTCTGGAGGATCCCAACTGTAAACTGGAGAAACTATAGTGAGTATCACAAGACCAAATGCTGAGCTGCTGTTTTTTTGTCTGTTTTTCTCACACAAAAACAAGTATTTACTCATTCACATGAAATCGGTTAATGTTATTCTTAAATACGTATTATAACTGCATTTTCTTGTTGAACACACACACACACACACACACACACACACACACACACATCCCTGTGTACAAATTCTTTATACACACAACCGTGCTTAACAGATTAGTAAATTGTCCGTAATGTTGATTGTCCAAAAGGAAATGAGGATGAAGCACACACACACACACACCAATGACTCACTCACTCAGTCACACACACACACACACACACACACACACACACACACACATTATTATTGTAAGGTGTCCGTAATGTTTGATTGTCCATAAGGAAATGAAGGACTGCACAGCCTGCAGAACTGCAGTATTGGAGATGAAGGCTTCAGAGCTCTTGCATCAGCACTGAGATCAAACCCCTCACACATGAGAGAGCTGCAGCTGAGTTTTAATAAAGCAGGAGACTCAGGAGTGAAGCATCTTTCTTCTCTTCTGGAGGATCCCCACTGTAAACTGGAGACACTAGGGTGAGCACCACAAGAGCAGATGCTGAGCTGCTAGCAGTGAAGTTGGCGTTGTATGTTTTTGCTCTTTCTTTCCGTTCCTCATGGGCAGCCTGGGCGACATCTTGTCGAGGCCGGCATGAGCCCTCGCTATTTTGCAGCTCTCATTTGCGCCAGTCAGTTTTCTATCGCTCATTTGCATGTCATGTCAATCATGTGTCCCTGTGTGGGGAGTGGGGGCCCTATAGGCTACTCTGCAGGAGCCCGTGCTGCTAATGTGAAATTGTTACAAAATAATGTTTGGGTGCCCAGGACATCATATAAGCTGGGACTG
Source organism: Alosa alosa (assembly GCF_017589495.1). NCBI lineage: Eukaryota > Metazoa > Chordata > Actinopteri > Clupeiformes > Clupeidae > Alosa > Alosa alosa. Next base: position 10,731 of record NW_025962983.1, read on the forward strand.
CCACTGCATATATTAATAACTCATTCTCATGTAAGGGGATAATGTTCATAATAACTCATTCTCATGTATGGGGATAATGTTCATAATAACTCATTCTCATGTATGGGGATAATGTTTAGCCTATAATAACTCATTCTCATGTATGGGGATAATGTTCATTATAACTCATTCTCATGTTCATAATAACTCATTCTCATGTATGGGGATAATGTTTAGCCTATAATAACTCATTCTCATGTAAGGGGATAATTTTCATAATAACTCATTCTCATGTATGGGGATAATGTTTAGCCTATAATAACTCATTCTCATGTATGGGGATAATGTTCATTATAACTCATTCTCATGTTCATAATAACTCATTCTCATGTATGGGGATAATGTTTAGCCTATAATAACTCATTCTCATGTAAGGGGATAATGTTCCTTTTTATGTTTTATGTTGTTAACTGTATGTCCAGCATTTACACATGAGGTGATGACAGTTTCCCTCGTTGGTCTCTGTGTGTCCTTCAGCTGATTTGATGAAGTGTTCTTCTCTTCCTCCTCCTACAGCATGGAGCCTCAGGACACTCAGGATGACCGCTGCTCTCTGAGCTGAAGAACAATCCAGACTGGAAACATCTACAAATACACAGACTCTAATGAATCCATCTCATTGTGTTTGTGAAAAGTGAAGGTCTTGCTTTCACCAAACTCACTGTTTGTGAGTACTGATTCACTACACGTAACTCCACATAGCATTTACACTGATAAACTACAGTTCCCAACATGCATCACATTCTCCAACATTTACACTGATAACCTACAGTTCCCAACATGCATCACATTCACCAACTGGCGTTGTCTCAAAGCCTGTAGCCGTAGCGACCGCTAAGGTTCATATAGTTACTGTAAAACAGCCACATGTCAGTTCAGTAAACTTCATAATCTTGCATATAAAGTGTGTGTATGGATGAAGTGTGTGTATGAATTGTTTTTGTGTTGTTTGTTATATTATTAGTGATGATTGGGCAACATCATCATATGTGTTTAATCATCTTTATGTGTAAATCAGGGCTGTCAAACATCTCATTTGTCTCTCCCTCTCATTGGTGTGCAGATTTCATCACATTCATATTTGAAGTAATATACATTTTACAAATTCACTTCTGTAAATACAAAAATGTAACTGGTGTTGTATAAAGAATGTTTTCAATGTAAGAGTCATGTCATCAATGCTCATATGTTTATTAGCTGAATATGATGGGGAAAATAAGTATTCAAAGCATTAACATTTGTTTCTCTACATATTTAGATTGTGACTATTAACATGGATTTGAACAGACATTGTTATCAACTCAAGAAATCCACACAGAAAAAGAATAATATTGCAACATCATGACAAAAAGATGTTCATTGCCTTTGTCACCAATATGATAATACATTATTACATAGATTCATAACTGCAGGAATCCTGTATCTATATTCTGTTTGGTTGCATTTTCATTACATTGTTGTGATTTAAACCAAAGTAAGGAAAACTTTACATTTACACATTTACATTTAAAGACGTTACAAGCAATGTGTACATGTCGACGTAATGTTTGTGCGGTCTGTGTGTGTCTGAGGCAGAGAGCAGATTATACGGTTTTAATGTAGACAAACAAAAAATATGTGGCCACTTGGTAGCAATGGACAATACAAAAAGGCAACTCAAGAAATGAGTTCTACCCGACGTCACCATTATTGCTTTTATAGTGCAAAGTAATAATAATAATAATACTGTTTATTTGTTACATTAGTGCCTTTCAGAGTACCCAAGGCCACTTTACAGAGTTAACACAGTGGAAAATAATAATAATCAGCACACAAATTAAAAACATAGTGGTAGTAAAAGGCACATTAAAGTCCATAAGCTATCTAGAAAAGGTGGGTTTCAAGAGCCGGTTTGTATTGTGAGATGGAGAGGAGAGTGCGGATGTGTGAGGGGAGTGAGTTCCACAGTTTGGGTGCAGCACAGGAAAAGGCCTTTGCTCCCATTGTGCTGAGCCTGATGTTTGGTACTGACAATAGTCCAGCTGTAGATGAACGTAGTGAACGGGAGGGTGTATACGTCTGTAGGAGCTCTGTGGATGTATGGAGGGCAGAGCTTATGAAGGGCTTTGAATGTCATCAACAGGATTTTAAAGTTGATCTGTTGAGAGACAGGGAGCCAGTGTAGCTCTATCAGGAGAGGTGTAACATGTTGGGAGGACTTTGTGCAGGTGATGATCCGTGCTGCAGAGTGTTGAATGAGTTGGAGGCGATGGATAAGTTTGTTTGGGATGCCTGTCAGGATTGCAGTGCAGTAGTTGATGAAAGGTGTTACGAGGGTGTTGACGAGCACCACAGCGGAGCGTTGTGTGATGTTACGAGGGTGTTGACGAGCACTTCAGTGGAACGTTGTGTGATGTACGAGGGTGTTGACGAGCACCACAGCGGAGCTGCACTTTGACAAGACCACAGCGGAGGCTACAGGGGTGCAGTCTGGAGACGTTCCTGAGGGGAAAAAGCCATTCCTCACACTCATGTCCCTCACACAGTTATGGAACAGGGCAGGTGGTCCTGTGAATGGAACAGGGGAGCAGTGAATCCAAACATGACAGCACCTGCTATTCGCCTTGTTCACGCGGCGGCCAGAACGAGGCTACAGGGTACACTTGCCATTACACCTCAGTCCAGCAGATGGTGGTAATGCACTCCGTTTGCAAACTGCCAAAAAAAGCTCACCGAAAAATAAGAAGGGTTCACTGGCCTGTTCGGGTGAACAAGGCGAATACCGGCAACACTCACACCCAAAAAACACAACACACATTGACTAAAATGAAAATACACCTGTGTGTGTGTGTGTGTGTGTGTGTGTGTGAAATGTACTGTGCTTATGAATACAAGTAACGACAAGACTAATCTGTGCATATGCTAGATTCATGTGACTACAGAACTCAGTGACCAGTGTACTCAGTGAGAAATGTAGACTATGAGGCAGAAGCCTTCTTCACATCCTCTATGCTGTGGTGTACTAGGCAGCATCATCCTCTATGCTGTGGTGTACTAGGCAGCATCCTCCTCAATGCTGTGGTGTACTAGGGAGGCTGCATCCTCCTCTATGCTGTGGTGTACTAGGCAGCATCCTCCTCTATGCTGTGGTGTACTAGGCAGCATCCTCCTCTATGCTGTGGTGTACTAGGCAGCATCCTCCTCTATGCTGTGGTGTACTAGGGAGGCATCCTCCTCCTCTATGCTGTGGTGTACTAGGCAGCATCCTGTGGTGTAAAGGCCATCCTCCTCTACACTATCCTCCTTCAGGTGTAGGCAGCATCCTCCTCTATGCTGTGGTGTACTAGGCATCATCCTCCTCTATGCTGTGGCATCCTCCTCTATGGTCTTTGGACACATAGGGTCGGTTCGAAATGGAAGACAGCTGTCTGCTGCCTCCCTCCCTACATAGTGAGCTGTCCGACTAGACATGACTTTGGATTAAATGCATCTTTTTATGACGTTAGCAAAAGTCGGACGTTAAACTAAATTAGCTTACATAAGCTAGCAGGCTAACAGTATTTTTTTTTTTTTTTATGATACTGTATATCAGACCAGACACTATTAATGGTTACAACAATGGTATAATCAGATAGTAAATTTTTTATTTCTCATTTCAAATCTGCAAATCTAAGCAAAATAATGTCACACAAATTACATTTAAACAGATTCAGCAGCCATTATCGATGTCATCCGCCATCTGTGTTTACTTTTCACAGCTGTTTCAGACGTTGCCGTAAAAGATTATGGGTAGGAGGGAGCATGAGGTGTGCATCGATGCTGCCTCCAAAAATGACGGGAAATCTAAGATATCTTCGTTTTCTTCAGTTTCTAACCACACTTGCTGGCTCGCTCCCCAATTAGATATCTTAAAAGGCAGCAGTTTTACCCGTTTCGATCAGACCCATAAACAGTTTGGCCTAAAACACTTCACATCTCCCCTGAAACAGCACTCCACCCAGGTGCTGGCTGTTCTGTGTGCAGTGAGAGGGTGTGGTGGCCAACGTGTGGGTCATGTTTATATTATGACATTACCTTGACATTTGACCTTTGACCTCCAACATCAATTCACTTAATCTTTGAGTCCATACAAATACTTGTACCAAATTTGAAGCATATGCGTCAAACCGTTCTGGAGATATAATGCGCAAAGCATGAGATATGGCTGTGGCTTTTATTTTGACACACGGGAAACTTAGAAGCTTAGAAGGTAAAAAGAAAAGGTTAGAAGAAGGAGAAGAAGAAGAAGCCAGGAGATTTCAAGATGGTGGATTCCATCCACTATAATTATCAAAGGTTTACTCATTAACAGTTTTAAAAGCTAACAGAGGTGCAAATTATTAACAAGACATAATATATGAATCAGCCTGATAATACACACATTGTCCTCAGACTGCATAGTTGGAAACCAGTGTACTGGTTGTGTACTGTACTGGGTTAGGGGTACCCTATACTGTACCTGTTGTGTAGTATGCTGGGTTAAGGTTACCCTATACTGTACTGGTAGTGTACTACACTGGGGTACCCTATACTGTACTGGTTGTGTAGTATACTGGGTTAGGGTTACCCTATACTGTACTGGCTGTGTACTACACTGGGGTGCCCTATACTATACTGGTTGTGTATTATACTGGGTTAGGGGTACCCTATACTGTACTGGTTGTGTACTACACTTGGGTACCCTATACTGTACTGGTTGTGTAGTATACTGGGTTACCCTATACTGTACTGGTTGTGTACTATACTGGGTTAGGGTTACCCTATACTGTACTGGTTGTGTACTACACTTGGGTACCCTATACTGTACTGGTTGTGTAGTATACTGGGTTACCCTATACTGTACTGGTTGTGTACTATACTGGGTTAGGGTTACCCTATACTGTACTGGTTGTGTAGTACAGTATTCTGGGTTAGGGTTACCCCCATACTGTACTTGTTGTCTGATATACTGGATTAGGGGTACCTTTCTGTACTGGTTGTGTACTGTACTGGGTTAGGGTTAAAACAGTGTTTTAGGACCAATAGTGAATATGGAGCGAAGAACGGAGCGGAGCCCTGTGTTATGCCCAGTTGCTGTGTACAGAGTCCTGTGTTATGCCCAGTTGCTGTGGAGGGAGTCCTGTGTTATGCCCAGTTGCTGTGTACAGAGTCCTGTGTTATGCCCAGTTGCTGTGTACAGAGTCCTGTGTTATGCCCAGTTGCTGTGTACAGAGTCCTGTGTTATGCCCAGTTGCTGTGGAGGGAGTCCTGTGTTATGCCCAGTTGCTGTGGAGGGAGTCCTGTGTTATGCCCAGTTGCTGTGTACAGAGTCCTGTGCTATGCCCAGTTGCTGTACAGAGCCCTGTGTTATGCCCAGTTGCTGTGGAGGGAGTCCTGTGTTATGCCCAGTTGCTGTGTACAGAGTCCTGTGTTATGCCCAGTTGCTGTGGAGGGAGTCCTGTGTTATGCCCAGTTGCTGTGGAGGGAGTCCTGTGTTATGCCCAGTTGCTGTGTACAGAGTCCTGTGTTATGCCCAGTTGCTGTGTACAGAGTCCTGTGTTATGCCCAGTTGCTGTGTACAGAGTCCTGTGTTATGCCCAGTTGCTGTGTACAGAGTCCTGTGTTATGCCCAGTTGCTGTGGAGGGAGTCCTGTGTTATGCCCAGTTGCTGTGTACAGAGTCCTGTGTTATGCCCAGTTGCTGTGTGTTTGTGCTCCAGATTCCGCTCCATATTCTCTATTGGTCCTGCCTTGCTGGGCTCACTTGTCTCCTGCCTCTACTCAATAGGAGTTGTGTCTGGCCGTGCAGTAAGAACTGGATTATTACCACACTGATACTGTTGAGCTTCACGTCAAATTCTGTTTGGATTTTTTCCTGGCTGTAATCGGTCTCATTCGCCCTGGTTTCTAAGACGTATCGCTGTTACTTATGGAAACTCTGCCTGCCTGCCTGTTCTCTGGGGTTGTTTGTTTTCTGATGACTGTTCCCATGACCTCCCTCTAACATGTTTATAAAGCATGAACTACAAGTACAGTGAAGTAATAGAATGACAGCAGCAGTGTTACCGTGGATACAGTGGAAAACTTGCTATTGGTAACAACATGAAAAACATGACAGAGATTGCTGTTATATTTGGTGCTTTATTGCATTCTTCTCATATCCAAGCAGGTAAATCCATCTAGATTGTTTACATGCTTTCTTTATACTTTCTCACTGCCTGGCATTTACATTGGTGCACTTTACCAGCTTTGAATACTGTATGTATGCAGCACAATGACAAAGAGAAATCCAATCATATCCTATATAATCTAGGCTAACATGATACCCAATCATATCCTATAAAATCTAGGCTAACATGATACCCAATCATATCCTATATAATCTAGGCTAACATGATACCCAATCATATCCTATATAATCTAGGCTAACATGATACCCAATCATATCCTATATAATCTAGGCTAACATGATACCTATTCATCTACAGGCTCTCACTCATTGTGGGCATTTGCAACAGTTATTTTGTGAGATGCAACATTTCCACAGTACATGGTAGTTCTGATGCCTGATGATATCCAAGTGGGATGCTTCTATTTAGATGAGAGGGGACACATGGCTCTTCATGAAGCTGAATCAGCACAGA
>NW_025962983.1:17909-45151 GCF_017589495.1 Alosa alosa
GGAACGGAAAGAAAGAGCAAAACATACAACGCTAACTTCACTGCTAGCAGCTCAGCATCTGCTCTTGTGGTACTCACCCTAGTGTCTCCAGTTTACAGTGGGGATCCTCCAGAAGAGAAGAAAGATGCTTCACTCCTGAGTCTCCTGCTTTATTCCCTCTCAGCTGCAGCTCTCTCATGTGTGAGGGGTTTGATCTCAGTGCTGATGCAAGAGCTCTGAAGCCTTCATCTCCAATACTGCAGTTCTGCAGGCTGTAGAGAGAAGCAGGAGAAATACTACATCTTCATTTCCTTTTGGACAATCAAGCATTACGGACACCTTACAATAATAATGTGTGTGTGTGTTGGACTGAGTGAGTGAGTCATTGGTGTGTGTGTGTGTGTGTGTTGGACTGAGTGAGTGAGTCATTGGTGTGTGTGTGTGTGTGCTTCATCCTCATTTCCTTTTGGACAATCAACATTACGGACAACTTACTAATCTGTTAAACACGGTTGTGTGTATAAAGAATTTGTACACAGGGATGTGTGTGTGTGTGTGTGTGTGTGTGTGTGTGTGTGTATTCAACAAGAAAATGCAGTGATAATACGTATTTAAGAATAACATTAACCGATTTCATGTGAATGAGTAAATACTTGTTTTTGTGTGAGAAAAAGAGAGAAAAAAACAGCAGCTCAGCATTTGGTCTTGTGATACTCACTGTAGTGTCTCCAGTTTACAGTTGGGATCCTCCAGAAGAGAAGAAAGATGCTTCACTCCTGAGTCTCCTGCTTTATTATAACTCAGCTGCAGCTCTCTCATGTGTGAGGGGTTTGATCTCAGTGCTGATGCAAGAGCTCTGAAGCCTTCATCTCCAATACTGCAGTTCTGCAGGCTGTAGAGAGAAGCAGGAGAAATACTACATCTTCATTTCCTTTTGGACAATCAAACATTACGGACACCTTACAATAATGTGTTAAATACGGTTGTGTGTATAAATAATTTGTACACAGGGATGTGTGTGTGTGTGTGTGTGTGTGTGTGTGTGTGAGGTAGTAACTGTGTGTGTGTGTTGCGTTTGCCATTCACTCCCTCCCTCACCCCACACAGAGTAAGTGTGTGTGTGTGTGTGTGTGTGTGTGTGTGTGTGTGTGTGTGAGAGACTGAGTGAGGGAGAGAGTGAGTCATAGGTGAGTGAGTGAGTGAGTGAGTGTGTGTGTGTGTGTGAGTGAGACAGAATGACAGAGTGAGGAAGTGAGTGAGTCACATGTGTGTGTGTGTGTGTGTGTGTGTGTGTGTGTGTGAGTGAGAGAGAATGACAGAGTGAGTCACATGTGTGTGTGTGTCCCAGTCCCAGCTTATGATGTCCTGGGCACCCAAACATTATTTTGTAACAATTTCACATTAGCAGCACGGGCTCCTGCAGAGTAGCCTATAGGGCCCCCACTCCCCACACAGGGACACATGATTGACATGACATGCAAATGAGCGATAGAAAACTGACTGGCGCAAATGAGAGCTGCAAAATAGCGAGGGCTCATGCCGGCCTCGACAAGATGTCGCCCAGGCTGCCCATGAGGAACGGAAAGAAAGAGCAAAAACATACAACGCAACTTCACTGCTAGCAGCTCAGCATCTGCTCTTGTGGTGCTCACTCTAGTGTCTCCAGTTTACAGTGGGGATCCTCCAGAAGAGAAGAAAGATGCTTCACTCCTGAGTCTCCTGCTTTATTATAACTCAGCTGCAGCTCTCTCATGTGTGAGGGGTTTGATCTCAGTGCTGATGCAAGAGCTCTGAAGCCTTCATCTCCAATACTGCAGTTCTGCAGGCTGTAGAGAGAAGCAGGAGAAATACTACATCTTCATTTCCTTATGGACAATCAAACATTACGGACACCTTACAATAATAATGTGTGTGTGTGTGTGTGTGTGTGTGTGTGAGTGAGTGAGTCATTGGTGTGTGTGTGTGTGTGTGTGTGTGTGTATTCAACAAGAAAATGCAGTGATAATACGTATTTAAGAATAACATTAACCGATTTCATGCGAATGAGTAAATACTTGTTTTTGTGTGAGAAAAAGAGAGAAAAAAACAGCAGCTCAGGTTTTGGTCTTGTGATACTCACTGTAGTTTCTCCAGTTTACAGTTGGGATCCTCCAGAAGAGAAGAAAGATGCTTCACTCCTGAGTCTCCTGCTTTATTATAACTCAGCTGCAGCTCTCTCATGTGTGAGGGGTTTGATCTCAGTGCTGATGCAAGAGCTCTGAAGCCTTCCTCTCCAATACTGCAGTATGACAGACTGTAGAGAGAAGCAGGAGAAATACTACATCTTCATTTCCTTATGGACAATCAAGCATTACGGACACCTTACAATAACTAGATGTACCGCATAGCGGTACAAAATATGACCGCCGCTCAGTCCTGTACATCCGTTCCGCGAAAATAAATCACACTTCAATTTGTCTCCATATTTTACTCCATCCCCACTCTTGAAACTTTTTTGTGTATGCTTGTTTGGCATGCCTGAGTGTGTGTGTCGCGGCTGCACAGAAAGTACCCTACTGGTGCTGAAAAGGTGAATAGATTATAGAATAGCCAAAGAAGATGTAGAATTGTTATAAAACCTTTAAAATCTCTAAACAATCACAAGTAGGGCAGTTCATCACAGTTCATCCATTGCAACTGGATTGATGAAAGGTCACTTACACCTGTAGGCTACATTGTATTTTTGGAAAAGCAAAAGGTATCAGCATAATGTTATTTATTTATTTATTTTTATGTATTTATAAACAAAACATCTCTGTCAGTTCCATGCCGTTTTCAACAGCTATCAAAAACAAAGGTCATTTTTGGATGGATGGATTTTTTGTGAATGTTTCTTCTTCTACATAAGATTTTAGTCATCTTTAGTTCATGTAATACTTTTATTGTCAATGCACAAATTAAGTAACAGTAGTCTGAAACGTTATTGTTAATGCACAAATTAAGTAACAGTAGCCTAGTCTGAAACGAAATGCTGTTTTACATCTAACCAGTGGTGCAAATAACTGACATGTCCAAATGGGCCTTGATGAAATGCGTCCGCTAGACTGTTCATACACATTTTAACGGGCCAAAGTTGAAGAGCTTTTGTCCGTTATTGTTAGTGCAAATATAGGCTGATTCATGTTCCCTTGCATTGTTTAACTGAGGTCCATGGCTAGTCTGGCTTTCATCAGACCAAGCTCAATCTTTTAAGAAATCAAAAAAAAAAATAGCTGGGCAGATCAGGCTGGGTTCACCCAGCCTAGTCCATAGGCACCGATATTGTTTAATTTTCGATTGAGATATACACGCTCTGGCTATTCTAAATGCAAAAATGCATCAGGGAGTTATGACAAAACGGTAACTAACAAACTAGATCCTAATAGAAAGTTGTTAGCTTCCCTAAGCTACAGGTAGGATTATAAGGTAGGCCTATTGACAACATAAATTGTCAATAGGCTATGCTGGCGACACAAATAAAATCTCCTTTGGAAACCAATGGCTTACGCCTTACAGTATCAAGCGGACTTAAACTGTCATATCGTGGCGAAAAGTTGTAATAACATTCACGCAGCTCCATGAGTCAAGGAAAGCGCGAATGAAGTAGCCACTTCTAAATGGGACCCACTACACAGTAGCTTAAGGTGTTTTGCTAAAGCAGCCATAATGAAATGAAGGTGTCATTGTTTGGATACTTCACACACACGTGCTTTTTAATTTCACAGACTACAACTACCAAGCTGTAATCAAAGCACATCGATTCCCCTCACACCCTGCACGCACTTAAAACAAAATAAACAGGCGTCTCAGTCTCACGCATGTATAGGCAAAACTGTATCAGACCGGTGTAACGTTGGTAAATCTTCCATTGCACAGAATGATTTTGTAGCACGTGCAATAAATGACAGTCGAAAGATACAAACAGTGCTGCTATACATTTGCTTGGTATAACCGCATTTATAGTTTTCTACAAATGCAATAAATCAAATGCCTCCATCACTCAACCAACGCTAACGGTAACATTACCTAGGTCCTTATTGATATTACAAGATTAACGTTTCCTGCAGTAAAAACCAAGCATGTCCGATAAACATCCTCAGATTTATTTCGGCTTCAAGAAGAAATGGGAATTACACTTCATGTGAACATGAAGTTGTGTGTCCTATCCTTATTAGATGTTCGCTGCGGTAAATTACAGTCCTTGTATGAAGCCCATTGTTTTTCCAACCCACTTTTAACTTCCAACAAAATTACGCCTCACTGCAAAGATGCGCCATCTAGTGGACAATATTGTTTTATTGTAATTATGTAATTGTAATTATGTCCATATTCTATATGGACATAATTATTTTATTGTAAGGCCCCCCATGAACGAAAGTACACAAAACTTGGCATGCATTCAGAGGGTGTCATAATGATCCTACACTTTTAATTTCGTGCAGTTTTGACCTTGTCAGCCAGAGATATTGAGATGAAAACACCTAATTTTTGCTTTTTAATTTTAACTAGGTGGCTTATACATGAAATAAGTGGTAATGGGATGGGTTGACATGCCCCCTTAAGACCAACATACAAAAAAAAAGGTGGACCTCCTAGGCCCTACGGTTCTCGAGATATTCACAGAAAACTGTCTCCGCCACCTACAGGCCAGTTGGTGTATAGTAACATAAATTAATTTATTGTGTGGCCCCCCATGAACGGAATTCCACAAAACTTGGCGTGCATACAGAGGGTGTCATAATGATCCTACACTTCCAATTTCGTGCAGTTTGACTATGTTAGGTCACAGATACCTTCAATTACACCACCTCATTTTTACTTTTTGTGTTTAACTAGGTGGCGCTATACATGAAATGAGTGGTTATGGAATGGGTTGACATGGCCCCTTGAGATCAACATACAAAAAAAAAAAATGGTCCTCCTAAACCCTACGGTTTTCGATATTCACAGAAAACTGTGTCTGCCCTACCCTCCTTTCGGGGTCCAATTCAGCGGGGGCTACAGATCAAAACGAAAAACGATGGTTCCATGCTATCCATGTGGGGTTACATGTCCACCAAGTTTAGCGTGTACCCCGGTCTTTCAGTGTCCCGGAAATCATTGGGCGGAAATTTGGGCATCACGAAAAAAAAAAAAAAAAAAAAATCTGACTAAACCTATATGACCGCCCTTAGCTCTTGGGCGGTCATAATAATGTATGTGTGTGTGTGTTGGACTGAGTGAGTGAGTCATTGGTGTGTGTGTGTGTGTGTGCTTCATCTTCATTTCCTTTTGGACAATCAACATTACGGACAACTTACTAATCTGTTAAACACGGTTGTGTGTATAAATAATTTGTACACAGGGATGTGTGTGTGTGTGTGTGTGTGTGTGTGTGTGTGTGTGTGTGTATGAGTGTGTGTGCGTGTGTGAGGTAGTAACTGTGTGTGTGTGTTGCGTTTGTCATTCACTCCCTCACCCCACACAGAGTAAGTGAGTGTGTCAGTGGTGTCAGTGGTGTGTGTGTGTGTGTGTGTGTGTGTGTGTGTGTGTGTGTGTGTGTGTGTGTGTGTGTGTGTGTGTGTGTGTGTGTGTGTGTGTGTGTGTCAGAGATGGGGACTCGAGTCTGAGACTCGGACTCGAGTAGCACTTAAGTCGCAAAAACAGTTGACTTGCGATTCCACTCAAAAGACTTCTGACTTGACTCGGACTCGAGCTTCGAGACTCGTGAACAAGCTGTATTTCATGCAGTTATTGCTTTTTATGGAGATTTACGCATGTATTGCTATTTTTTTTATTAGTGCATGTACTTTGGGAAACGTATGACGAGCTGCATGTCCCCTTTGCCATAATGTGCAACGTAACGCATGCGCTATGTGCGCACTCACAGATAAACAAATGCAGTGACCATGGTGACAACTAGCCCTCCCGGAGTAGTGCCTTTTATCATTAATAAACTTTCTGTTACAATAACTTTGTGCACAGTGGAAATAAGCGAACAGCTACATGCCAGGTGTGTGGCACCAGGATAAATGATGCCGGTTCAACAATGTCTAATTTCATCAGGCATCTCAAAACGCACCCAGATTGGTCAGTCACTTACTAATGTGGAAGAGACCTTAAACATACAGTATATCGTCACGGTAACAAGCTAACCAACACACAGTGTTGTGCTAACAGGCAGATAGCATCTTCATAATCGGCCATATGATGTGATAAACTTCGGTTAATGGTCCAAGGGGCTAGAGGAATATGTTAAGTAGCAGAAGATTAGACTATACAATGTCCTAAATTGGAGACCCAATGTCAGTTCTGGATATAAACATCACAATGTGACAATGTTTACATCCATTTCTGATCCTCAGCCCATCCTTTCACAGACAACAAAAAGGTCAAAACTACAATCATCTCAACACTCTCATTCAGCAGGTAATGAAAGAAAACTGATTCAGCCTACAGCAATGGCCCTAAATCACTGAAATAGGGTCGCTGGATGAAAGGGAGTCGGCTCAACACACAACATTCTAATGTATACATACATTTCACAAAACTGCAAGGACATAGAATAGTGTGCGTATGTGTGTGAGGGTGTATGTGTGGAGTTACTGTAAGATCACCAAACTTGCCAAATGAAAGAGTTTGTGTGTGTGTGTGTATGCGTGTGTGTGTGTGTGTGTTTGACTGAGTGAGTGACCCGTTACATGTGAATGAGTCCATATGTGTGTGTTTCTGTGTGAGAGAAAGAGCTTTTTTCACCATAAATTCCTTGCTTACAGTCACATATTACTGTCAAAGCATGTGTGAATTGTTTTAAAACAATGGATTGTTTGTTTGTGTGTGTGTGTGTTTGTGTGTGTGTGTTTGTGTGCGCACAGAACTGCTTTGAACACACTGCAAAGACTACTGTGAAGTACCATATACTGTACATACAACAGTTTCTGAAATGTGATGTCATGTGCCAGTGTGAAGCTGATGTCCATTCACTGCATTATCATTACTGAAACATCAGAGCATCTTACAATGAAACAGCCTCACTGTAGTGATCACACAACATTCTATACATTTCACCAAACTGCACTGTGTGTGTGTGTGTGCGCATGTGTGTGAGTGTGCATGTGTGGAGTTAAGATCACCAAATTTGACATACGAAAGAGTTAGTATGTGTGTGTGTGTGTGTGTGTGTGTGTGTGTGTGTGTGTGTGTGTGTGTGTGTGTGTGTGTGTGTGCGTGCGTGTGAGTGTTTGTGTGAGTGTGAGAGAGAGTGACTGAGTGAGTGAGTCACAGGCGTGTGTGTGTCTGTGTGTGAGCAAGTGTGAGTGTGTGTGTGTGTGTGTGTGTGTGTGTGTGTGTGAGTTTGCGTGTGCACATAACTGTTTTGAACACACTGCAAAGACTACTGTGAAGTACCATATACTGTATAACAACCAGGCTTGGAATTTCACCATTTTAGGGGCAAGGCCACTTGGCCTTCAGTTGGGCATATTTGGTTGGGGGGCACAAAAGCCGCATGTCATGGCACCAAGGCTAAAGTTAACTATATAGTATTAGGCAAAATGATCAAAGCTGTATTTAGCCTATTCACAGCAGTAGACCTGCATCACTGTATGAAAAAAAAAACATGAAACATGACACATTACATAGAACTGTACATCATCTGATCATCTAATATTTACAGATATCTAGGCTATATTAAACATTTATTTTATATTTGGCCTGTTATGAAATCATGTTTTGAACAATTTAGGCACAGCTCAGCTTTAAGAAACTCAAATAGCCTATGCATGCTTAGCATTTTGTGATCATTAAGGCTACTTTCACTAACTCAGCTGTATATCCTCTGACTTTAATATTTACTGATATCTAGGCAATATTTGTAACATTTATTTTGTATTTGGCCTGTTATGAAAACATGTAGAACAATTTAAACACATTGTGAAACTTCAAAACCGGATTACTCTGGAACGGCTAACTGTACAGGGGACTGCTTTACACCTTTGTGGTCGGTAAGGTCTGCTGTTTATTGCTATATATATTTTCTCCTGGGTTGAACGAAGGGTTCGTGAAGTATTCCACCGAGATGAATGGTTAGGAGATGGGGTGAAGTATTCCACCGAGATGAATGGTTAGGGAGATGGGCGCAGAACCTTATGTAGAATTAGGATTAAACTGAATCATTTTATTTACTTTTCTCGCGAACCGTTCACCACAGCAATTAGTGGCTAACATCATTTAAAAGCTGAGGAAAAGCTTGTTTATGTGATGTTATACTTTTGATGTCTGTGTGATGAGTAGGCTGTTTCAGGAGTAGTTCAACTGTGAAGAATGGGTGAATTTGGACGCACTTTTTTTCTTGCCATGCACTGTCACTTTCTCCACTGCGTAAAAGACTAAATTAATTTGCGCTGTGAATGCTAAAATTATTTTGACAGGCCATAGGCTAAATAAAGTCGGAGGGCTATTAGTCGGACGCAAAGCAGAATATTGAAAGAAGGGGGCACCAAGGCCACAGTGGCCTGTAAACCTCTGATTTTCAAAGGGGCATCACGGCCAACGCATGGGGCAACGACGTGGCCGCCGTGAAATTCCTACCCTACTGAAATGTGATGTCATGTGCCAGTGTGAAGCTTATGTCCATTCACTGCATTATCATTGCTTAGAAACATCAGAGCATCTTACAATGAAACAGCCTCACTGTAGTGATCACACAACACTCTACACATTTCACAAAACTGCACTTCCATATGGAACAAAAAAAGGAAATAGAATTAATTTCAGATATTTCTAGTGTAATGTTAATGTAATTAAGAAAACAATGACTGATTTTATACAGTGGTGGAGGAAGTACTGAAACTCAGTACTTAAGTAAAAGTACAAATACACAGAGAAATATTTACTTTAGTAAAAGTAAAAGTACCACAATGACAACCCTACTTAAGTAAAAGTAAAAAGTACCTGCTTTTAAATGTACTTCAAGTATTAAAAGTAAAAGTATTTGCATAATGATTTATATACTATATTCTAAAACGAAAAATCAGTATGGGCTGTGGCATTTTAATTAAGCTACTTTTAGGTTATACTCGACTAGTTTTAAGCTAATGCAATTGTGCTTACCATCTGTGGCCCAGTTTACATTCTGACCTACAATTCTAGAGACTGTAATTCTGGTTATCTAACTAGGGTGATCTGCTGAGTAATATCAGTCAGCAAAACACGAGAGCCTGAAGTTTAACGGGTAGACCAGGGAAACGTCGGGTGGATCGTAAATGCCAATTATGCTGATTGAACAGAAAAAAGTTGCTGAGAAAGGTGTCTTTATGATTAGGTTCAGGCGATAGACATTGAATGAACGCTCACATTACTACCCCCAATTGTAGGCTATGCATCTTTATTTAATCACACACAATTAAGGAATATTTCCTAATCTGGAAAATGTTACGTTTTTTCCGGCCACCGGTTCATTAATAGTCTACCATTAATTTGTGCCGCAAATGATCAGGCGTGTGACAGAAGCATAGCCTGTAACCCCGATGATCAGCGGATAGCAATCTCATCGGAGAGGAGGCCCTAACGCTGCAGATAACAGACAGAGAAAGGCACAGAACACAGTTGCATGTCCAGTGTAGCCATGGGTCTGGTGAATATAGCCTACCGAATGCAGATGGCTACAAGCTCACGCTTTGCCTGGTCTAGACTAGAAGCTTATGTTTCTAAGAATGCACGCTAGCTCCAGAATCTTTGGTAGCAACCCCCCCCTGGTAAAACAAACATGTTTGTCAGAGAGAAAAAAAACTGATCATAAAATGTATCGTTAAAAAAGGAACGATGGTGTTGTAGAAATGTAGCGGAGTAAAAGTACAGATAATTGCTGTAAAATGTAACGAAGTAAAAGTCAAAAGTATGCACTATAAATTCTACTTAAGTAAAGTACAAATACGTGGAAAATTTACTTAAGTACAGTAACGAACCACTGATTTTATAACATCACAGAACACCACCTTAACCACAGCTCTTTTATGTGAATGCAACAACATCCACTAACCGTAATGTCTGCAGTGTGCAGTGGGGATCCTGCAGTAAAGCACACAGCTGAGTCACTCCCAAGTCTCCTGGTATGTGATTACTCAGATTCAGGGTAGTCATGAGTAAGGGGTTTGAACCCACAGCTGAAGCCACAGCAGCACAGGCTTCCTCAGCAGCACTACTTTTCAGGAACCTGGACAAACAAGGAGGACAACAAACCCTTTATCTCACCTGGTCACTGATGTGGGCATAAAAAGACTCCAAGACTTTGGCAAATCAGGCCAGTCAGCAATAATGAAATGATGACCTGCTACACATGCTGTTTTCAGGGGAAAGGATGTATTGCTACCAATTTCTGTGTTATTGTAACTGATTGGTCTGGTGCTGCAGCTTTAAATCTTACGGGTTCAGTTTTCTCTGCAGGATTTAGCTGATCTGGTGGTCCATTCAAATATGAAGTTCATTTCTGGTTATTAGAGACCAACTGAATCTCTACAGACGGTGTTTCCCCAAAAGAAAAAATCAACTTCAAGCAGTCTAGAAACTTCCTCCGTTTCATTGAAGATCTCTATGTGAGGCCTTTCACAGTCTTTGACACACAACTGGACTGTCCACTGTTTTCCAGAAATATACTTACTGGACATTTCTCAGTGTATATTGTGGATCCTCCTTTAGGTCTAAAAGCAGTTTGACTCCAGATTTCCCTGGATCATTTCCTCTGAGATCAAGATCTCTGAGGTATTTGGGATTTACCCTCAGGGCTGAAGCCAGACCAGAATAGCCCTTCTCTGTGATACTGCAGTCAGACAGCCTAGAAGGAAAGATTTCTTAGTCAATGCACCATAAATACACAATATTTAGTTTCCCAAGTAATGTGCGCGTAAAGGTTTTCTAGGCAACAACTTTTTAGATTAGCTTTCCCCCTGCAAAACTCTAAATTGGTTAACGGTATAAAAATGTGTGTGTGTGTGTGTGTGTGTGTGTGTGTGAATGATACTGCGAGAGAGAGAGAGATAGAGAGAGAGAGAGAGAGAGATAGTGTGAGACTCCTGAGTCTCCTGCTTTATTAAAACTCAGCCACAGCTCTCTCATGTGTGAGGGGTTTGATCTCAGTGCTGATGCAAGAGCTTTGAAGCCTTCCTCTCCAAAACTGCAGTATGACAGGCTGTAGAGAGAAGTAGGGTAAATACTTAATCTGTCAAATTGACAGTTATCTGTTAAATAAGATTGTGTGTATATTACAAATAATGTGTGCACAGGGATGTGTCTGTCTGTGTGTGTGTGTGTGTGTCTGTCTGTGCAAGTGTTTTGAATATATTGCAAAGACTACAGCTAACTGGGGCAGCCCTGGCCTACTGGTTAGCGCTTCAGACCGGAGGGTTGCCGGTTCGAACCCCGACCAGTAGGCCACGCTGAACTGCCCTTGAGCAAGGCACCTAACCCCTCACTGCTCCCCGAGCGCCACTGTTGTTGCAGGCAGCTCACTGCGCCGAGATTAGTGTGTGCTTCACCTCACTGTGTGTTCACTGTGTGCTGAGTGTGTTTCACTAATTCACGGATTGGGATAAATGCAGAGACCAAATTTCCCTCACAGGATCAAAAGAATATTGATACTTATACTTAACTGCAAAGTAGCATAAAGTGTACATATATTTTTTAAATATGATGACCTCATGAAAACAAAGTTTATGTCCATTCAGTGAACAATTGTAAACAATTATGTTAATAATTAACTACCTGCCACAACCATGTCTGTGACTTAAAAATGACTGCATCTACTGTTAGCATTTACTGTAGGTGTCTGTGTGTGTGTGTGTGTGTGTGTGTGTGTATGTGTGTGCAAATGTGTGCATGGTGCAGGTGCAGGGAAGGTGCCTGTGCATTATACCTGAGCTCTTTCTTTAGTCATTTAACTATATGAACTTTCCTTTTCCAGTTTCAGCCAGATGATGATGTCCTAATCCAGTGCCCAGGAGACACCTCACCTCCACTGCTAGACACCTCACCAGCTCTGCGTGTGTATGTGTGTGATGGCACTACTGGTGCAGTTCTGTGCGTCTGTATGTGTGTGATAGCACTACTGGTGCAGTTCTGTGCGTGTGTATGTGTGTGATAGCACTACTGATGCAGTTCTGTGCGTCTGTATGTGTGTGATAGCACTACTGGTGCTCTGTGTCCGTGTGTATGTGTGTGATAGCACTACTGGTGCAGTGCGTGTGTATGTGTGTGATAGCACTACTGGTGCAGTTCTGTGTGTGTGTATGTGTGAGATAGCAGAGCATCAGGTAATTGCTAGTAGGTGTACAACTGCACGCTGCATGCAGGTTTTTGCCAACGCCCCCTCTTCACATTTCAGTCGCCCCCTGACTGCTTTAAATCTGGCGCAGGGTCGGATCGGCCACAGTCTCTGACCCTAACAGCCACTACCCCGCTCTGCCACTCCTACTGTTTTTTTAATTAGCCTATGGATGATAAACGTAAGATTCTTGCAATTTGGTCGGAAAGGAGCACTTTCACCTTGAATTTGGTGTAAATAAACTTTTTTTTTAATTTGCTGATTTCAATTATTACATTTTGGAGCAGGTTCGAAAGGATGGATTCATAATTTATTCTTCATTGTAATTAGTATTGCAGCCATTTTGTCTTCGCAAAGGCTGTGCTCTCGAAAGGCCTTCTAGTAAGCATATTAAAATGAGTGTGATTTAGGGTGGAGTGTAGTGCTTGTGCATGTGCGCTTAATTTCACGTTAATTGGGATTTACAAAGAAAAGCTGTGTGGAATGCTGCGTGAGTTTCATGCATCAGATTTTTGTTCTGTGAGTACGCTACTTTCCAGGTTTGCACGTACGTACTGTTTTAGTATGAATTCAACGCAAGTCTTTGAACCTTTGGCCCCTGGTCTTTAATCAGCCAAAAAGGACACATGTAACTCCTCTCTTAGTTACTCTTCATTGGCTTCCTATAGTGGCCAGCATTAAATGTAAATCTCTCACCTTGGCCCAGAGGACGTTTACTGGATCAGCTCCCTGCTATTTCAACTCATTGATCCAGCTTTACAGCCCCAATCACCCACTGTGGTCTTCTGATGAGTGTCTGTTGTGTAGACCAGCCATAAAGGCAAGGTCTAATTCAAGACTGTTTTCCTCAGTGGTTCCTTGTTGGTGCAATGAGTTCCTCAGTGCTCTGCATTCCTGTGCTTTGGGGATTTTAACAGGGGTCTAAATGACCAAGATGGCAGCGCGGATGCAATGCCCTATGTCTCTCCAGATTTTGCGAATTAGTGGTAATATGCTTGTTTATTTCAAGTATTTTCGGTACAAACAGATAAGCGTACATATTGTACACCCGACAGGAACTTTTGGACATCGGTTCCTGCAATCCCGACATCTTTATCAGCGTAATCCCAGAGATTGCTAATTCAGTGAGACCTAAGAACTCCGCCAGACCGACTGGAAGAAACCTCAGATGGGCCAGAAAATGTAAACAAAGCCAATGTTCGCTCCCTGGTGAAACAAAATGAATGAACTGTGGCTGCAGATCACCACACACAGACTGATAATGGACTGCAACATCATGATTATCACAGAACCTTGGCTTAACAGCAAAATACCCAACAGCCCTATTGAGCTAGCTAGATGCTGCAGTAAGACCAGAGGTGGGGGTTTGTGCATTTATGTAAACAAAACTTGGTGCACGGACACTACCATCACCGAGAAGTGTAGATCTTTCTATCTGCCCAGGGAGTTTACATCTACTGTTGTGATGGCTGCCTATATACCAGATGCTAACGCTAAGCTTGCCATGAAAGAACTGCATTCTGCTATCAGTAAACAACCAAATTTCCCTCACGGGATCAAAAAAGTATATATACTTATACTTAACAACAAACTTTGCATCTCAAGGCAGCCTACATTGTCACGGGTAAAGACTGAAAGTAAAGACTGTACAGCCTAAATTCCATCTAAATGTATCATGCCCCACTAGAGACAAGACTTTGGACCATGTCTACACTAACATCGCTGAGGCATACAAAGACGTTCCCCTCCCCCACCTCATTGTTTCTACTGCCCACGTACTCAGCACTCATGAAATGTGTGTGAAACCCACAATGAGGACTGTCAAAGTGTGACCAGAGGGAGCTGACTCGGCACTTCAGCAGCGTTTTGGAAACACTGACTGGAGAGTGTTTGCCTCCTTCCTTCTGGACTGTATCAACTTCAACAGTGTCACCACCCTCAAACAGATTACCACTTTCCCTAATCAGAAGCCATGGCTGAACAGTGATGTCAAACTCCTGTGGATTGGACTGACATAGTTTACCTGTCACTAGCCCAGGCAGCTGTCCCTGCGTGCTTTAAAACCACCTCCATCGTGCCGGTGCCAAAACACTCCACTGCAACGAGCCTTAAAGGAACCGTATGTAGGATTTTGGCCAAAACTGGTACTACAAACACTTTCAAAATACTGTAGAGCGGTGTACACCGCAGATGTGGTAACTAGAGCAGAGCTGGCAACCCAGATGCCGAAACACTACTGACTTTGTGATTACTAGATAGGTGGAGGGTGGCGGATCAGGCTAAAACACAAATATGTAAACATCAACATCAGTTGAGGGCTGCAACTTCACTTTTTTAAATGACGATATCCTGGCTGGACTACTGTTGTCAGTGATATAAGTATTTGAAATTAGCATGATTTCCTGATGTCTAGTGACGAATCAGGGCCATTTTATGATTAATTGAATTACATTTCTTACATACGGTTCCTTTAATGATGTCTAGTTGCACTCACCCCCATCATCATGAAGTGCTTCGAGAGGCTGGTCCTGGCCCACCTCAAGATCTGCTTACCACCCTCACTGGACCCCTTCCAATTTGCCTACCGTCAGAACAGGAGCACGGAGGATGCCATCTCTACGGCACTTCACTCCGCCCTGTCACACCTTAAGCTACACCTATGTGAAAATCCTGTTCATTGTGCTTTGCCGTGCCGTGAGGCGTTACGCCTTTTCCTCCCTCTGCCTTTATGGTGCCTCTGAGCACTAGGCATGGAGCACTAGGCATGTAGTTCCTGCCTTTATGGTGCCTCTGAGCACTAGGCATGTAGTTCCTGGCTTTATGGTGCCTCTGAGCACTAGGCATGTTGTTCCTGCCTTTATGGTGCCTCTGAGCACTAGGCATGTTGTTCCTGCCTTTATGGAGCCTCTGAGCACTAGGCATGTAGTTCCTGCCTTTATGGAGCCTCTGAGCACTAGGCATGTAGTTCCTGCCTTTATGGTGCCTCTGAGCACTAGGCATGTTGTTCCTGCCTTTATGGAGCCTCTGAGCACTAGGCATGTAGTTCCTGCCTTTATGGTGCCTCTGAGCACTAGGCATGTTGTTCCTGCCTTTATGGTGCCTCTGAGCACTAGGCATGTTGTTCCTGTTTGGCATGTCTGTCTTTCAACCTGCAGGAGGAGCTGGAGAGTTCCAGTGGATTTAGAATAGAAAAAACGCACTCAAGTATATTCTCTTTACTTATTTATTAATGCCATGTCCACAGACGCGTTTCAGCCTAAGCGTTTCTGACCCATTGTCAGTGTGTGTTCCAGTGGATTGCCATTAATGAGGGGCATGTCTCTGTGTCAATGGACTCTCTGTCATTCGGCCTCTCTGTCCTGTTCTGGCTTGATGCTGCTGAGAGCTGGCTGCGGCTACTCCAATTGCCTTTTCTTTATGCACTTCACATAGCCTACACATTGCTGACACAAGACACTTTATTTGATCTTTTGTTGCTTCCCACTTACTGACTTATATAAATATTTGTAAATAAACTTCAGCTTATTATTTAAACGTTACCCGACGGTGTCAGTCTCCCTATGTCCTTACCCTTGAGCCAAGGTGTTTGTGACAATTGACTTTAGTTCAACATTCAACACCATCATCGCCTCCAACCATCCGCCATCGATCACCAAACTCAGTGAACTGGACATCAAAACTTCCCTCTGTAACTGGATTCTGGACTTCCTAACCAACTGACCTCAGTCTGTTAGGTTAGATAATCAGACCTCAACCCTCACCCTGAACACCGGCGTACCACAGGGATGTGTGCTGACCCTCTCCTTTACTCCCTCTTCACCTATGACTGCACACCTGTACATGGCTCTAACACCATCGTCAAGTTTGCAGACGACACTACAGTGATTGGTCTCATCAGCAACAATGATGAGATAGGCCTACAGGGAAGCGGTCCAGCATTAATATTGTGGTGCACTGACAACAATCTGGCTCAACACCAAGAAGACCAAAGAGATCATTGTGACTTCAGGAAGTCAAAAGCTGACACACACACCCCCATCCTCATCAACGGGACTGAGGCGGAGCGTGTCACCAGCTTCAAGTTTTTAAATAGTGGTAACCGGTTAATACCGGTTCTTTTTTTGTTTCTGGGAAGGTTTGTGTCTTCAATGAAATGGTGCGGGTCACCTCCTGTCATTCAGTGAATGCATGGAGAGTGCAGACAGACAGAGCTTGACACTAGCAGGCAATCAAAAGGCCTATTAAGATTTCATTTCACCTGTTTTCTCTTTTTACTAGGCCGTGACAAACATTGTTGGAAAAAACATTAAGGCTACAGCATTAATTTATTTGGAAAAACGTAATCCACCAGTATCCACCCAAAATATACTGTATCAGAGTTTCCGCTAGAAAAAAATGGTGCCGGTGCCAAAGTGTGACCGGCAGAGGTTTCGTTTTCCGGACATTTTGATGATATGCCGGTCAAATATCCTATTATCGCTTCTTAATTAGTCAAATTGAGGAAAACTTGAGACAGGCTATGTAGCTTAAAGAATGACATAATCAGGCTGTATAGAATGCAACATGTTCATTAGCCTAACTTAAACATGCCTAACAAGATCTAACCAGTATCTTTTCATGGACAGAAAGAGTGCGCTTCGTTCGTTTTTTTAAAAAGGCGACGTTGTTTGTTGCTGCTACCCACGTTATCTCCAGTGGTGACTGTTTAACACAGATCGCGACACACAAGAATGAGCCTCACCACCACCCCTAATGCTATGCCTCTTTATTTGATAACAATATATTAAGAAATGTTTCATATTCTGGGAAATGTTTAGTTTCTTTTTCTTTCGGCCGCGATTCAATGATACCGTTTAATTGTGCCAGAAATGATCCGCGGACCAGTACCCTGCAGATCATAGACAGAGAACGCATAGGCCTACTGTATGCTTTGGGTAAAGAACACTTTGCATGTCCAGTATACACGGAGAATGACAGTGTCTTGGAGCGGCCGCACCCCCCGCAACTCCACTTCCAATTCCAATGTCACTGATTCCGACAGATACGCCCGACACTTCTGCTTTTTATCTGGTGGTGGTGGAGTTGACTGGACATCTGAGGCTTCAGACGTTACCAATTTATCATCATCCATCGCGTCTGGCCTCTGAAAAACTTTTAAGGCTAGTCTGCTGGGCCTGGCCATGTTTGAACCGCCTCACTCATTTGTTCGTTTTTAACATGGTCGCTTTTAAAAGCGTCTTCCTATTTGAAATGCAGCATAGGCTATGCGTGTTGTTTAATAGCTTACTTTTCAAAACGGTAGAGCCTGTTAATTTAAAAACATAGCCAGAGGACGATAATATAGGCTTACATATTAAGGCTTATTCTCAAATTCAGATTGCGTTAGGGGACAGGATTATTAGCCAATTTCAATCGGACAATTTGACCGGAGATATTTAATTTTGTCGGACATTTCATTTTTTTTTTTAGCCAATGTCCGGTAACCCTGTACTGTATATATGACAGCATTTTTCATTTGACCAAGAAATTATTCAGGCCAAAGGCTATAGAAAGACACCGGTGCAGCTTGTATAAAGCAGAGGCCTAGTGTTTTATTGTTTGTATAAGTATACAAACGACTACCCAGATGCATGTGAAATAGCACGCCACTTTTAAAGTAATTTAGCGTGTCATGTAACGCCCTTCAGTCTTTTAGCGTGTCTTTTCACGCCCATTGTGGATCAATGACAGCCTGTTACGGTGTGTCATTTGACGAACTAGTAAAAAGATATCAACCCAGCTTCCATCCAGCTTGGAGGGACATTTCAAGACGTCAATCGGTTGTAATGATTACAATTACATTGTACTAGCCTATATTACATCATATTTCCATTTTCTCTCCCCATAATTTTGCAAAATTTGTAAGATTAGTATCGTTAGGTTTGTTAGCCTCTATTCGTTTGGTGTATCAGCTAAAGTTAGAAACGTTAACCGCTAGCCTATGCTTGCTTGCAAATAACCTAACGTTACCCTACAACACACATAATTAGTAATGTTGAAGTTGTTGAATAGCATGATCTATATAGGCTAATCTATAGATTGCATACATATCCTAATAAAGTGCCATTATAGGTGGTAGGTTAAGGTGTTGTAATTTTAACTTTGTTAGCAATAGCCATGGTAAGGTTATTAGATAGCATGCTTGTCCAAAACAGGCATGTGCAATCGAATGTAATCCCGTAGATGAATGCTATAATATAATAACCTTAGTCAAGAAGTGCTTTTGTATTTGAGCTAGCTTTATGCAATCTGTTACAGAGTTAATACAACTACATGTAATTAATAATGTTTTGTGAATACAGTAATAACGTTTTCCTGATGTTCCAATTCAACTTAATTAATAGCAGCTGTTGGGACTCTTCCCCCACAATTCTCTCCAATAAATGATGATAAGTACATTAAAGATGAGAGTGAGTGTTAGGTGTTAGGTGTGTTAATACTTAATGTGAATTCATTTAAGATGCAAGCAAGAACGAGCAAACGACTCTCTAAATTTAGAGAGAGGAGTTCGACCTGGGCGGAGGAGGCCACTTGGAGAAATCGCTACGTCTCCCATGTGGTCAATGATGCACATATCATGGTAAGATACAGCTGTCCAGTTGATCTTTGAATGTACAATATATCTGAGTGCATTCCAAAAATATATGATTTAGGCTACTTAGCTAGGGTAGATATGGTGGTTGCTATGCTAAATAAAGTGGTTTGCTATGCTGGTTGCTAGGGTAATCATTTTGGTTGAGAATAGGGTTGTGGTTGCTAGTTTGTTGATGCAACTTTGCACTCTCCATGAGGATCATGTGCAGAAGGTCTGACTTGAATTTCAGCCTCGTCGCTCCATGCTACCACCCAAAACTCCACCTATGAAGTGGAAGTGGTCAACTTTTTTTTATGTTTTTCCTTCAAAGTTTTTTTGTGAGTGTCTCAGAGATCCCACCTTTGGGAGAGTTGTCCAGGGGGCCTCAATCGATTGCCTTGGGCGCCTTGGTCCCATCCCTCTAGCACCTAAGCGTTACCAATGCCAGAAGAAAGAAACCTTTGCGTTTCCAACAGTTTATCTCCTCCCGAATAATCCACAGACTCCAAACTGAGCCTGGCTTGTTTGTGATGTCCCGTTGTTCAACATATCCTGATTTCATACTGATCGGACCAACATAAGTGTGTTTTGACTAAAAATGTAAAATGGCTAAACGTTAGCAATTCCACTGCTTTGTTATTTTGCATAAGCAACCACCATATGTACCTAGCAACACCCAAGCAACCACCTTTAATTACCATAGCAAACACCTAGCAACCATCTTAATTACCATAGCAACCACTTGTTTAATGTCAAGCCAGCAACCACCATAACAACAACATGATGTACCTAACAAATCACCACTTATAGCCGTGTTATTTTTGCATAGCATCCACCATATCTACTCTAGCAACACCATAGCAACCATTCAAATCACCCTAGCAACAAACGGTTCGAAACGTACCAGGTTTCCCTCTTCTGGCGCGGTAACGCTAGGTGCTAGAGGGATGGGACCAAGACACACGACACCGACTTGAGGTCCCTGACAAGTATTCCAAAGGTGGGATCTCTGAGACACCCACAAAAAAAATTGAAAAGGAAAAACATTAAAAAGTTGACCACTCCCACTTCAGATGTGGAGTTGTGGGTGGTAGCATGGAGCTACAAGGCTGAAATTCAAGTCAGACCTTCTGCACATGACCCACATGGAACGTGCAAAGTTTCATCCCTCTAGCTGTAACGCAAAGCATTGTGTCTGCAAAAAATACTTTTTTGACTATTAAACTTTTAGCCATTTTTCAATTTTTAGCCAAAAAAGACACATATGTTGGTCAGGTCAGTAAATATATAGAGTTGCTAGGGTACATATGGCGTTTACTATGCTAAATACCGTGGTTGCTATGGTGGTTACTATGGTCATATTGTGGTGGTTGCTAGGTTGTTGCTAGGGTAATTTGAATGGTTGCTATGGTGTTACTAGAGTAGATATGGTGGTTGCTATGCAAAATAACACGGTTGCTATGGTGGTTGTTAGGGTAAGCATGTTGGTTGCTAGCTTGACATTATACAAGTGGTTGCTAGGGTAATTAAGATGGTTGCTAGAGTAATTAAGATGGTTGCTAGGGCGTTGCTAGGGTAATTAAGGTGGTTGCTTGGGTGTTGCTAGGGTACATATGGTGGTTGCTATGCAAAATAACAAAGCAGTGGAATTGCTAACGTTTAGCCATTTTTACATTTTTAGCCAAAAAACTCACTTATGTTGGTCCGATCAGTATGAAATCAGAATATGTTGAACAACGGGACATCACAAACAAGCCAGGCTCAGTTTGGAGTCGGTGGATTATTCCCGGAAGGAGATAAATGGTTCGAAACGTACAAGGTTTCCCTCTTCTGGCGTGGTAACGCTAGGTGCTAGAGGGATGGGACCAAGACACACGGCACCGACTTGAGGCCCCTGACAACTGTTCCAAAGGTGGAATCTCTGAGACACCCAAAAACACACACATATGTTGGTCAGGTCAGTAAATATATAGCGTTGCTAGGGTACATATGGCGTTTACTATGCTAAATACCGTGGTTGCTATGGTGGTTACTATGGTCATATTGTGGTGGTTGCTAGGTTGTTGATGGGGTAATTTGAATGGTTGCTATGGTGTTGCTAGGGTAGATATGGTGGTTGCTATGCAAAATAACACGGTTGGTATGTTGGTTGCTATGGTGGTTGCTAGCTTGACATTATACAAGTGGTTGCTAGGGTAATTAAGATGGTTGCTAGGGTGTTAAAAAGTAGCCAAATAGGGATTTCATCTAACCTCTAACACACACATCAAATAGCTATATCTCTTGAACCATACAGTATAATTTCTTGAAACTTATTGTGGCACATGTTTGGATGGCAAGGAAGATGCCCATGAAATGTTATGCAATTGCCATGTCCAGAAAGCAAAATATCCTTGTCAGATTTTGATTCCCTATAAACACCTCAGACAGACTTAGTCTTATAACTCCCACCAGCATTTTTTTTTCTTAAAAAGACCAAAATATCCAACACATGTAAGAGAACTAAAAGAGAACAAAGGGGGACAACAAAGATAAAATGATAGCCCTCCAAAACTGTAAAAACATTCTTATTCTCTCTTAAAATGGGAGTTTTAGTCAAATAGGGATATTTCGTAACCTGCTAAAAACAATTGCCCATAAATCCTGGGTTCTTTCTTTGTTATGTATCCTATAATTATACTTTTTTATGTTCATTGCCATGAATTCTACCATTATCAGTTGTAAAACCAGTATATGTACATACTGGTTCACCAGACATACCTCCTATTTTATGCCATGCCATCTCATATAACGTTGTATGAGCCTGTTGATGTCTGCTGACAAGAGCTCCACAGCGCCTAATCCCAATTGCCCTAAAACTGTGGTCAGATGATGAACTGTAACCACTAAAAAGCCGCCAGGACAAAAATTCCAGCGGCAAAATTGGGCACACCTGATCAAACACTTCTCCTCTTAAAACTGACAATGCAATGTCATTACAGTATATTAGTAGCCTAGGCTATTGTAAGAAAATGAGTAGGCCTAAGTCAAATAAGTAGCCTAGTCTACAAAGAGGATAATAAAACAGATCGAAGTCGGTTTCATAACAAAAAGCGGTCTGACATAGACAAAGAAATGTAGACTATCAGTTCATAGCATTAATAACATTTACAATTAAGGTTAGAAGTTTATTATATGCCATTAGTCATGCTAATTTGTCATATTTCCCATGCATACACTGGACTAAGAGTAGGCTAAATAAATGCGACTTACCGGGATGACGGATCAAACGCAATGAAAATTGTTGCACTCAATGACGGCATTCCCGCGCGAATTGTAGCCTACTGTACACAAGACATGTATAATCGATCACATCATTGATTGCATAGGCTCACACTAACGACTTGAAAAGTCAGTCGAGTGTATAAGGCTACTCATTTATTCTATTCTAGCTAAATTAATCTGATGGACTAAACTTTAATGCAAACGATTTTTTTATAAATCTTATACATTTTATAAAGTTTATAGGCCTATCACACGCTATTCACCTGTTTGATTCATTTTCTACAGGTGTTAATGGAGTAGAATTGGCAGTATTTAAGTTATATTTGTTTTACAATTTGTTTTAAAAGGTGGCAAAGCAGTTTTCTGTGTGACCCCCTTTTGTCAAATTTCATTGATCAAAACAGCGCTCTGAGAGCAACCAACCTTCGTAGGTCTTCGTTTTTGCCGGAAAAAATCCCCATTGCGCGTAAGATTACACGCTACCTTTCTGCTGGCACAAATCAATTGGGACTAAAAGGCGTGAAATGACATGCGAAAACGCAAAACGGCGTCTGAATAACACGCTAAATGACATAAGATATTGGCGTGTCAATCTACGCCGTTTGGTGAGATCAGGCTGAAGTATAAGTATATATACTTTTTTGATCCCGTGAGGGAAATTTGGTCTCTGCATTTAACCCAATCGGTGAATTAGTGAAACACAAACAGCACACAGTGAACACACAGTGAGGTGAAGCACACACTAATCCCGGCGCAGTGAGCTGCCTGCTTCAACGGGCGGGCTTCGGGGGAGCAGTGAGGGGTTAGGTGCCTTGCTCAAGGGCACGTCAGCCGGCCCTACTGGTCGGGGGGGCGGAAACGTTAAAATGGTGTTTCTGTTCAGAAAGAACCAATCGGCAAAAAATTCTGGTTCAAAGCCCTCTTATACCACTCTACCATCGAGGGCATCCTCACCAACTGTGTCACTGTATGGTATGGCAACTGCTCTGCCTCCGGCTGGAAAGCACTGCAGAGGGTGGTGAAAACTGCCCAACGCATCACCGTTTCTTCACTCCCCTTCATCGAGGCAATCCAGGGCAAGTGATGCTTGCGTAAGGTGCGCAGCATTATCAAAGACTGTTCTCACCCCACAGAATGTTCACCCCACTCCCTTCCGGGAGGTGTTACAGGTCTCTCTGTATCCGGTATCCCCCACACACACACACACACACTGCTGTGAAACTATCTGACTGCCGACCCTACCAGGCCCTGAATATGTTGCACTTTAACTATCTGCTGCTACTCAAATGCTGCTGTCTCAGTATTTTTAGTGTCTCTAGATTTTTAATATTGCTACTTATTTATTGATTTTAACTTATTAGATTGTATTCAGAGCTAAATTCCTCCTGATCTAATACTGAGAACTCAGTACTGTATTTCGCTCAACATGTTACAAGATGAATGACAATGAAAGTATTCTTGATCCTTGATCGGTATAATTACTTTTTCTGCTGTTAGTGAATGTGTGTGTGTATGTTGTCTGTATGCAGTGTTGGGGAGTAACGGAATACATGTACCGGCGTTACGTATTCAGAATACAAATTATGAGTAACTGTATTCCGTTACAGTTACAATTTAAATAGTTGGTATTTAGAATATAGTTACATTGTTGAAATCAATGGATTACATGACGATACTTCTCTGTTTCATAAGTGTATTCACTCTCTAAATAAATGAAGGCAACTCCATTTCCCAGAAGCTCCTGAAAGCAATCTATGATGAAATTCTTTCCATGTTTAAATCCAAGCCCCGCCGTCTTGCACTAGCCTCAAAACACAGCCAGCACGCATTATGGACGCATCATCGGAGACCCTGAAATGACTATTTGCACAGCAAATTCCTGATGTCTGTTCAAAGGATATTTTCCCAAGTATTAATAGCTCAAGCTACTTCGGCCAATCGGTTACACAGTTTGCTAATCAATAAACAAAGCCTAGTTCACGTGTTGATTTAGACCTACAATAAAACCAATCTCTAAAATAGGCACTGCATTCTAAGTTTTTTATTCTAACTTAAAATAGCTTAATTTTTTTCTAATTAGATCTACATTTACTTTTTAAAATGAATTATATGGTGCAGCCTCTGAAGATTATTCTTGTGAGTAGCATATTTTAACGTGCGGTTTTTGATTGTCATTACACGATCACGTTCATTTTGAGAGCACTGATATAGCCTATAGTGTTTACCTTTATGGGTCATTTGCGTTCCACCTGTCATATGCGCCCCTCACTGGGTTGATGCCACCGAAAAATCTCACAGGCACACCTTAATTATAATTTATGGCTACGCCCTTAAAGTAGCCTATTTATTTTGTTTGTTTTAATTAGCCTAGTCGCCTGCTGTAGTTTTAGTGGTCACCTTGCTATTTTAAAGTTGTATCAGGTAGCTTAGTTGGCTTTACATTCTCCTATGTGGGCCTAACATTTCAGCCATTTGGAACAGAAGAACACACCAGAATAGGCCTTTTTAGTAGGCCTAAGCAAGATTTGATGGCCTCATTCCTACACTTATAAAATGCAATTCAATGCGGAAGTAATCTAAGTATTCAGAATACGTTACTCAGATTGAGTAACGTAACGGAATATGTTACAAATTACATTTTTGGGCATGCATTCTGTATTCTGTAACGGAATACGTTTTGAAAGTAACCCTCCCAACACTGTCTGTATGCTACTGTGACCTTGAATTTCGCCTAGGGATCAATAAAATCTATCTATCTATCTATCTATCTATCTATCTATCTATATGGATACAAAAACTGAGTTTAGAAGACCCTCAATGTCACCAACTTTGCATTTTGTTCGATATGTAGGGCCCTATGTAAAACTAATGGGCATGCAGCACAAACTCTTAATGGTCTAATCATACTGAGAACATGTCTGTCTTTCACCTTACAAAGTTTGAGCAGGCTGGGAATAATACTTTTCAAGATATTAATGCCTAAACATGGCCTCCAAGATAACACCTTTCTGAGAGTCTAAAAAAAGATCAAGGGTGAAGAAAATTATGAAAACATTGGAATTTAACAAAAATATTTTACAGTTTTGGGATCTAAATATTAAGTATACAAACGTTGAGCCACATCTGAAACGGTGTTTTGTATTTGAAACTCATTTTGTATTTTTCCTAATTTAATTTGACACAGAATGACCCAAATGCAACTTCCTGTGCAACTGCTGACTGCACCTTTAAAGAGGCATATTTTTTTGTAAATTCTTGTCAAAAGCACCAAATTATAAGGGGGTGAATACATTTTAAAGGCACTGTAGGTATACACATACTTCTATTTATTATTCATGTACATTTCAAAGACATTAAAGCAGACCCATTTATTTTACAATCCTATGCTCTGTATCAGTTTAAATTCAGTAGGCATGGTCATGCAATGTTGGATGCAGTGTTTGTGTGTAAATGTCTTACCTGAGTGTCTCCAGTGCACAGTTTGGGTTACCCAGTCCACAACATAATTTTTGGACCCCACTGTCTCCAATATTGTTGTCACTGAGGTCCAGATCTTTCAGCCTTGAAGATGCTTTGGTGAGGACAGATGCCAGACCTGCACAGCTCCTCTCAGTGAGCCCACAACTGTTCAGCCTTAAGGGAAAAACATTCCACTCGTTACTAGACTCTCTGGAGAAGACTTTAACAGCATAAGTACAACAGTGTAGTTGTGCTTCTTAATCACACTTAATATCAACTTAAACAATATACCTCCCTCCATTTCTGCCAATACATATTGCTATCCTACTCACAGAGCCTTTTGGGATTCCTCCATCACTGGTTGCAGCCTTAGGAGACATTCATCACATCTGCTGTACTTCTTCAAGTCAAATACATCCAGCTTTTCTTCTGATGTCAGAAGCACAAACACGAGAGCTGACCACTGTGTGGATGAGAGTTTGGCTGCTGAAAGTGTCCCTGCACTCAGGAAGCTCTGGACCTCCGTCACTAAGGAGTGATCATTGACTTCATTCAGACAGTGGAACAGGTTGACAACTTTTTCTGATGATGGAATCTCCCTGATCTTTGTCTTAATGTAACTGGTTATTTCCTCTTTGCCTTCATTGTGTACTCTCTGTAGTAGGCCACGTAGGAGCTTCTGGTTGGATTCCAGAGAGAGGCCAAGAAGGAAACGGAGGAAAAGATCAAAGTGCCCATCTTCATGTTCCAAGGCTTTGTCCACAGCACTCTTCTGCAAAGTCGTCATGGAGTTATGCACTGGACTGCTTTCAACAGCTCTGGGGGCCTGCTGTGGGGACATGAGATCTTTCCCTTCCGTTATAAACATCAGGATCACATACAAAGCTGCAAGATATTCCTGGATGCTCAGGTGCACAAAACAGTACAACTTTTCCTGATGAAGGCCTGACTCTTCATGAAAGATCTGGGTGCAAATTCCACAGTGTACTGCTGCTTCTCTGACATCAATACCACTGTCTCTCAGGTCATCTTCATAAAAGATCAGGTTGCCCTTCTCCAGCTGTTCGTAGGCCAACTTTCCAAGAGCGATCAGACTAGCCCGGTTCCACTGTGGATCTGTGTCATAAACTCCTTCAAACTTCAGACTCCTCTGCTTGGTTTGAAATACAAGGAAATATGTGTACATCTCTGTCAGAGTCTTTGGAACTTGCTCAACTCCAGGCATCTCAAGAAGAACCTCAAGAACATTAACAGCAATCCAGCAAAACACTGGTATGTGGCACATAATGTGGAGACTTCTTGATGATCTAATATGAGAAATGACTTTGTTGGCAAGTTTCTGATCACATATTCTCCTTCTGAAGTACTCCTCCTTCTGAGGGTCGCTGAACCCTTGTACTTCTGTGACTCGGTCAATATTCTGAGGCGGAATTTGATTGGCTGCTGCTGGTCGAGAAGTGATCCAAAGGAGAGCAGAGGGAAGTAGATTACCCTTGATGAGATTTGTCAGGAGAACATCCAATGACGTGGTCTGTGTCACTTCAGTCAATATCTCATTTCTCCAGAAGTCTAGTCGGAGTCGGCATTCATCTAGACCATCAAAGATGAACAACA